>NW_027252802.1:160000-177500 GCF_044704955.1 Pristiophorus japonicus
ATTGATACAGGGCTATGGGGAGAGAGCGGGGCAGTGGGATTAGTTTGAGGATTGATACAGGACTATGGGGAGAGAGCGGGGCAGTGGGATTAGTTTGGGGATTGATACAGGACTATGGGGAGAGAGCGGGACAGTGGGATTAGTTTGGGGATTGATACAGGACTATGGGGAGAGCGGGGCAGTGGGATTAGTTTGGGGATTGATACAGGACTATGGGGAGAGAGCGGGGCAGTGGGATTAGTTTGGGGATTGATACAGGACTATGGGGAGAGAGCGGGGCAGTGGGATTAGTTTAGGGATTGATGCAGGACTATGGGGAGAGAGCGGGGCAGTGGGATTAGTTTGGGGATTGATACAGGACTATGGGGAGAGAGCGGGGCAGTGGGATTAGTTTGGGGATTGATACAGGACTATGGGGAGAGAGCGGGGCAGTGGGATTAGTTTGGGGATTGATACAGGACTATGGGGAGAGAGCGGGGCAGTGGGATTAGTTTGGGGATTGATACAGGACTATGAGGAGAGAGCGGGGCAGTGGGATTAGTTTGGGGATTGATACAGGACTATGGGGAGAGAGTGGGGCAGTGGGATTATTTTGGGGAATGATACAGGGCTATGGGGAGAGAGCGGGGCATTGGGATTAGTTTAGGGATTGATGCAGGGCTATGGGGAGAGAGCAGGGCAGTGGGATTAGTTTAGGGATTGATGCAGGGCTATGGGGAGAGAGCAGGGCAGTGGGATTAGTTGAGGGATTGATAGACATACAGACAGAGAGAGACAGAGAGGGAGAGACACTTAGACAGGGAGAGAGAGACTGAGAGAGAGACAGAGAGGAAGAGAGAGAGAGAGACAGATAGAGTCAGAGAGAGAGAGACAGAGAGACAGAGAGGGTCAGAGAGAGAGAGCGAGACACACACAGAGAGTGAGAGACAGAAAGGGAGAGAGAGAGAGAGAGAGAGAGACAGAGAGAGTCCTAGAGAAAACAAAATACAGAGAGGGAGAGAGAGAGAGAGACAGAGAGAGTGAGTGTGACAGAGAGAGAGAGATAGGCAGAGAGTGTCAGAGAGAGGGGGAGAGAGACAGACAGACAGAGAGAGAGGGATAGAGAGAGATAGGGAGAGTGAGAGAGAGAGAGAGACAGAAATAGTGAGAGAGACAGAGAGAGAGAGCGGGGAACAGAGGGAGGGACAGAGAGAGAGAGACAGTGAGAGAGAAAGAGAGACCGAGAGAGAGAAAGAGATGAAAAGAGACAGGAGAGAGATACAGAGAGACAGAGAGAAACTCGGAGACACAGAGAGAGAGAGACAGAGAGAGAGAGAGGGATAGAGAGAGAGGGATAGAGAGAGAGACAGAGAGAGAGAGAGACAGAGAGACAGAGAGAGAGAGATAGGGAGTGAATGAGACAGAGAGAGAGAGAGACAGAGAGAGAGAGGGACGGAGAAAAAGACAGAGAGAGATAGAGCGTCAGAGAGAGAGACAGAGAGAGGGAGAGCGTGGGGGGGACAGAGAGAATAAAAGAGAGAGCAAGAGATGGAACGAAACAGAAGAGAGAGAGAGAGGGAGACAGAGAGCGAGAGTGATAGAGAGAGAGAGGGATAGGAAGAGAGACGGATGTTGAGAGAGGGGGAGAGACAGAGAAAGAGAGGGAGAAACACAGAGAGAGGGAGAGAGACAGAGAGAGAGAGAGGGAGAAACAGAGAGAGAGAGACAGATAGAGAGACAGAGATAGAGAGAGAGAGAAAGTGAGCGAGAGACAGAGAGATAGAAACAGATAGAGAGAGAGAGAGACAGAGCGAGGCTGTCAGAGAGAGAGAGACAGAGAAAGAGAAAGAGAGAGGGAGATAGAATGAGAGAGAGATGGAAAGAGACAGGAGAGAGAGAGGGAGAGAGACAGAGAGAGAAACACAGAGAGAGGGACAGAGAGAGGGAGAGAGAGAGAGTGACAGAGACAGAGAAAGAGAGAGAGACAGACAGATAGAAAGACAGAGAGAAAGAGAGAGATGGAAAGAGACAGGAGAGTGGGAGAGAGGGATAGAGAGAGATAGGAAGAGAGAGACAGAGAGGGAATGAGACAGAGAGAGAGAGGAGAGAGACAGAGCGAGAGAGAGAGACAGAGAGAGAAGGAGAAAGACAGAGCGAGAGAGAGAGAGACAGAGAGAACAAGTCAGAGAGAGAGACAGAGCGAGAGAACGAGGCAGAGAGAGAGACAGAGAGAGTGAGTGTGACTGAGAGACAGAGAGAGACAGAGAGTGTCAGAGAGAGGTAGAGTGAAACAGAAAGAGAGACAGATAGATAGAGAGAGAGAGTGAGAGAGACAGTGAGAGAGAGATAGAGAGAGAGACAGAGCGAGAGAGAGAAAGATAGAAAGAGACAGGAGAGAGACAGAGAGAGAAACTCAGAGACACAGAGAGAGAGAGAGAGACAGAGAGAGAGAGAGAGAGACAGATAAAGAGAGAGAGAGATAGAGACAGAGAGTTATATATATATATATAGAGAGGGAGACAGAGAGAGGGACAGAGAGAGAGAGAGATGGAAAAATGCAGGAGAGAGAGACAGAGAGAGAAAGAGAGGGATAGAGAGAGAGGGGGATAGAGAGAGAGAGGGATAGAAACATAGAAACATAGAAAATAGGTGCAGGAGCAGGCCATTCAGCCCTTCTAGCCTGCACCGCCATTCAATGAGTTCATGGCTGAACATGAAACTTCAGTACCCCCTTCCTGCTTTCACGCCATACCCCTTGATCCCCCGAGTAGTAAGGGCTTCATCTAACTCCCTTTTGAATATATTTAGTGAATTGGCCTCAACTACTTTCTGTGGTAGAGAATTCCACAGGTTCACCACTCTCTGGGTGAAGAAGTTTCTCCTTATCTCGGTCCTAAATGGCTTACCCCTTATCCTTAGACTGTGACCCCTGGTTCTGGACTTCCCCAACATTGGGAACATTCTTTCTGCATCTAACCTGTCTAAACCCGTCAGAATTTTAAACGTTTCTATGAGGTCCCCTCTCATTCTTCTGAACTCCAGTGAATACAAGCCCAATTGATCCAATCTTTCTTGATAGGTCAGTCCCGCCATCCCGGGAATCAGTCTGGTGAACCTTCGCTGCACTCCCTCAATAGCAAGAATGTCCTTCCTCAAGTTAGGAGACCAAAACTGTACACAATACTCCAGGTGTGGCCTCACCAAGGCCCTGTACAACTGTAGCAACACCTCCCTGCCCCTGTATTCAAATCCCCTCGCTATGAAGGCCAACATGCCATTTGCTTTCTTAACCGCCTGCTGTACCTGCATGCCAACCTTCAATGACTGATGTACCATGACACCCAGGTCTCGTTGCACCTTCCCTTTTCCTAATCTGTCACCATTCAGATAATAGTCTGTCTCTCTGTTTTTACCACCAAAGTGGATAACCTCACATTTATCCACATTATACTTCATCTGCCATGCATTTGCCCACTCACCTAACCTATCCAAGTCACTCTGCAGCCTAATAGCATCCTCCTCGCAGCTCACACTGCCACCCAACTTAGTATCATCCGCAAATTTGGAGATACTGCATTTAATCCCCTCGTCTAAATCATTAATGTACAATGTAAACAGCTGAGGCCCCAGCACAGAACCTTGCGGTACCCCACTAGTCACTGCCTGCCATTCTGAAAAGTCCCCATTTACTCCTACTCTTTGCTTCCTGTCTGACAACCAGTTCTCAATCCACGTCAGCACACTACCCCCAATCCCATGTGCTTTAACTTTGCACATTAATCTCTTGTGTGGGACCTTGTCGAAAGCCTTCTGAAAGTCCAAATATACCACATCAACTGGTTCTCCTTTGTCCACTTTACTGGAAACATCCTCAAAAAATTCCAGAAGATTTGTCAAGCATGATTTCCCTTTCACAAATCCATGCTGACTTGGACCTATCATGTCACCATTTTCCAGATGCACTGCTATGACATCCTTAATAATTGATTCCATCATTTTACCCACTACTGAGGTCAGGCTGACCGGTCTATAATTCCCTGTTTTCTCTCTCCCTCCTTTTTTAAAAAGTGGGGTTACATTGGCTACCCTCCACTCCATAGGAACTGATCCAGAGTCAATGGAATGTTGGAAAATGACTGTCAATGCATCCGCTATTTCCAAGGCCACCTCCTTAAGTACTCTGGGATGCAGGCCATCAGGCCCTGGGGATTTATCTGCCTTCAATCCCATCAATTTCCCCAACACAATTTCCCGACTAATAAAGATTTCCCTCAGTTCCTCTTCCTTACTAGACCCTCTGACCCCTTTTATATCCGGAAGGTTGTTTGTATCCTCCTTAGTGAATACCGAACCAAAGTACTTGTTCAATTGATCCGCCATTTCTTTGTTCCCCGTTATGACTTCCCCTGATTCTGACTGCAGGGGACCTACGTTTGTCTTCACCAACCTTTTTCTCTTTACATACCTATAGAAACTTTTGCAATCCGCCTTAATGTTCCCTGCAAGCTTCTTCTCGTACTCCATTTTCCCTGCCCTAATCAAACCCTTTGTCCTCCTCTGCTGAGTTCTAAATTTCTCCCAGTCCCCAGGTTCGCTGCTATTTCTGGCCAATTTGTATGCCACTTCCTTGGCTTTAATACTATCCCTGATTTCCCTAGATAGCCACGGTTGAGCCACCTTCCCCTTTTTATTTTTACGCCAGACAGGAATGTACAATTGTTGTACTTCATCCATGCGGTCTCTAAATGTCTGCCATTGCCCATCCACAGTCAACCCCCTAAGTATCATTCGCCAATCTATCCTAGCCAATTCTCGCCTCATACCTTCAAAGTTACCCTTCTTTAAGTTCTGGACCATGGTCTCTGAATTTACTGTTTCATTCTCCATCCTAATGCAGAATTCCACCATATTATGGTCACTCTTCCCCAAGGGGCCTCGCACAATGAGATTGCTAATTAATCCTCTCTCATTACACAACACCCAGTCTAAGATGGCCTCCCCCCTAGTTGGTTCCTCAACATATTGGTCTAGAAAACCATCCCTTATGCACTCCAGGAAATCCTCCTCCACCGTATTGCTTCCAGTTTGGCTAGCCCAATCTATGTGCATATTAAAGTCACCCATTATAACTGCTACACCTTTATTGCATGCACCCCTAATTTCCTGTTTGATGCCCTCCCCAACATCCCTATTACTGTTTGGAGGTCTGTACACAACTCCTACTAACGTTTTTTGCCCTTTGGTGTTCTGCAGCTCTACCCATATAGATTCCACATCATCCAAGCTAATGTCTTTCCTAACTATTGCATTAATCTCCTCTTTAACCAGCAATGCTACCCCACCTCCTTTTCCTTTTATTCTATCCTTCCTGAATGTTGAATACCCCTGAATGTTGAGTTCCCAGCCCTGCTCATCCTGGAGCCACGTCTCCGTAATCCCAATCACATCATATTTGTTAACATCTATTTGCACAATTAATTCATCCACCTTATTGCGGATACTCCTTGCATTAAGACACAAAGCCTTGAGGCTTGTTTTATTAACACCCTTTGTCCTTTGTAGGACAGAGAGAGAGAGAGGCACAGAGAGAGAGAGGGAGATAGGTAGAAGGACAGAGAGAGGGAAAGAGAGAGGGAGAGAGAGAGTGAGAGCGAGAGGAACAGAGAGAGGGACAGAGAGAGAGAAAGAGCGAGAAAGAGAGATACACAGTGAGAGAGAGAGACAGAGAGAGAGAGAGAGAGAGAGAGACAGAAATAGGGCGAGACAGAGAGAGGGACAGAGTGAAAGAGAGGAACAGAGAGAGTGAGTCAGACAGAGAGAGAGACAGTGAGAGATAGCGAGAGGGAGAGAGAGAGTGTGTGTGTGTGTGTCTCTCTCTCTCTCTCTGTCTCACTTTCTGTATCGATTCTGGGATTGATACAGGAGTATGGGGAGAGAGCGGGTCAGTGGGATTAGTTTGGGGATTGATACAAGACTATGGGGAGAGAGCGGGTCAGTGGGATTAGTTTGGGGATTGATACAGGACTATGGGGAGAGAGCGGGGCAGTGGGATTAGTTTGGGGATTGATACAGGACTATGGGGAGAGAGCGGGTCAGTGGGATTAGTTTGGGGATTGATACAGGACTATGGAGAGAGAGCGGGGCAGTGGGATTAGTTTGGGGATTGATACAGGGCTATGGGGAGAGAACGGGGCAGTGGGATTAGTTTGGGGATTGATACAGGACTATGGGGAGAGAGCGGGGCAGTGGGATTAGTTTGGGGATTGATACAGGACTATGGGGAGAGAGCGGGGCAGTGGGATTAGTTTGGGGATTGATACAGAACTATGGGGAGAGAGCGGGGCAGTGGGATTAGTTTCGGGATTGATAGACATACAGAGAGAGACAGAGAGGGAGAGACACTTAGACAGGGAGAGAGAGACTGAGAGAGATACAGAGAGGAAGAGAGAGAGAGAGACAGATAGAGTCAGAGAGAGAGAGACAGAGAGACAGAGAGGGTCAGAGAGAGAGAGCGAGACACACACACAGAGTGAGAGACAGAAAGGGAGAGAGAGAGAGAGAGACAGAGAGAGTCAGAGAGAGAAAGAAAGACAGAGAGAGAGAGAGAGAGAGACAGAGAGAGTGAGTGTGACAGAGAGAGAGAGAGAGGCAGAGAGTGTCAGAGAGAGGGGGAGAGAGACAGACAGACAGTGAGAGAGGGATAGAGAGAGATAGGGAGAGTGAGAGAGAGAGAGAGACAGAAATAGTGAGAGAGACAGAGAGAGAGAGCGGGGAACAGAGGGAGGGACAGAGAGAGAGAGACAGTGAGAGAGAAAGAGAAACCGAGAGAGAGAAAGAGATGGAAAGAGACAGGAGAGAGATACAGAGAGACAGAGAGAAACTCAGAGACACAGAGAGAGAGAGACAGAGAGAGAGAGAGAGGGAGTGAGAGAGAGGGATAGAGAGAGGGATAGAGAGAGAGACAGAGAGAGAGAGAGACAGAGAGACAGAGAGAGAGAGATAGGGAGTGAATGAGACAGAGAGAGAGAGAGACAGACAGAGAGAAAGACAGAGCGAGATAGAGAGACAGAGAGAGAGAGAGCATGGGGGGGACAGAGAGAAAGAAAGAGAGAGCAAGAGATGGAAAGAAACAGGAGAGAGAGAGGGAGACAGAGATAGAGGGAGAGAGAAAGAGAGCGAGAGACAGAGAGATAGAAACAGATAGAGAGAGAGAGAGACAGAGCGAGGCTGTCAGAGAGAGAGAGACAGAGAGAGAGAAAGAGAGAGGGAGATAGAATGAGAGAGAGATGGAAAGAGACAGGAGAGAGAGAGGGAGAGAGACAGAGAGAGAAACACAGAGAGAGGGACAGAGAGAGGGAGAGAGAGAGAGTGACAGAGACAGAGAAAGAGAGCGAGACAGACAGATAGAGAGACAGAGAGAGATGGAAAGAGACAGGAGAGTGGGAGAGAGGGATAGAGAGAGATATGAAGAGAGAGACAGAGAGGGAATGAGACAGAGAGAGAGAGAAGGAGAGAGACAGAGCGAGAGAGAGAGACAGAGAGAGAAGGAGAAAGACAGAGCGAGAGAGAGAGACAGAGAGAACAAGTCAGAGAGAGAGACAGAGCGAGAGAACGAGGCAGAGAGAGAGACAGAGAGAGTGAGTGTGACTGAGAGACAGAGAGAGACAGAGAGTGTCAGAGAGAGGTTGAGTGAAACAGACAGAGAGAAAGGGGGATAGAGAGAGATAGGGAGAGAGGGACAGAGAGAGAGAGACGACAGAAAGAGAGACAGATAGATCGAGAGAGAGAGTGAGAGAGACAGTGAGAGAGAGAGATAGAGAGAGAGACAGAGAGACAGAGCGAGAGAGAGAAAGATGGAAAGAGACAGGAGAGAGACAGAGAGAGAAACTCAGAGACACAGAGAGAGAGAGAGACAGAGAGAGAGAGAGAGAGAGCGAGAAACAGATAAAGAGAGAGAGAGAGAGAGAGACAGAGAGAGACAGAGAGAGAGAGAGAAAATGAGTGAGCGAGAGAGACAGAGAGCCAGAGAGAGAGAGCAAGAAACGGAGAAAGAGAGAGAGAGAGACAGAGAGATAGAGATTGTAGGACAGAGAGAGAGAGAGGCACAGAGAGAGAGAGGGAGATAGGGAGAAGGACAGAGAGAGGGAAAGAGAGAGGGAGAGAGAGAGAGAGAGAGCGAGAGGAACAGAGAGAGGGACAGAAAGAGAGAAAGAGCGAGAAAGAGAGATACAGAGTGAGAGAGAGAGACAGAGAGAGAGAAAGAGAGACAGAAATAGGGCGAGACAGAGAGAGGGACAGAGTGAAAGAGAGGAACAGAGAGAGTGAGAGAGACAGAGAGATAGACAGTGAGAGAGAGCGAGAGGGAGAGAGAGAGTGTGTGTGTGTGTGTGTCTCTCTCTCTCTGTCTGTCTCACTTTCTGTATCGATTCTGGGATTGATACAGGACTATGGGGAGAGAACGGGGCAGTGGGATTAGTTTGGGGATTGATACAGGACTATGGGGAGAGAGCGGGGCAGTGGGATTAGTTTGGGGATTGATACAGGACTATGGGGAGAGAGCGGGGCAGTGGGATTAGTTTGGGATTGATACAGGACTATGGGGAGAGAGCGGGGCAGTGGGATTAGTTTGGGGATTGATACAGGACTATGGGGAGAGAGCGGGGCACTGGGATTAGTTTGGGGATTGGTACAGGGGTATGGGGAGAGAGCAGGACAGTGGGATTAGTTTGGGGATTGATACAGGATTATGGGGAGAGAGCGGGGCAGTGGGATTAGTTTGGGGATTGATACAGGACGATGGGGAGAGAGGGGGGCAGTGGGATTAGTTTGGAGATTGATACAGGACTATGGGGAGAGAGCGGGGCAGTGGGATTAGTTTGGGGATTGGTACAGGACTATGGGGAGAGAGCGGGGCAGTGGGATTAGTTTGGGGATTGATACAGCATTATGGGGAGAGAGCGGGGCAGTGGGATTGGTTTGGGGATTGATACAGGACTATGGGGAGAGAGCGGGGCAGTGGGATTAGTTTGGGGATTGATACAGGACTATGGGGAGAGAGCGGGGCAGTGGGATTAGTTTGGGGATTGATACAGGACTATGGGGAGAGAGCGGGGCAGTGGGATTGGTTTGGGGATTGATACAGGACTATGGGGAGAGAGCGGGGCCGTGGGATTAGTTTGGAGATTGATACAGGACTATGGGGAGAGAGCGGGGCAGTGGGATTAGTTTGGGGATTGATACAGCATTATGGGGAGAGAGCGGGGCAGTGGGATTGGTTTGGGGATTGATACAGGACTATGGGGAGGGAGCGGGGCAGTGGGATTAGTTTGGGGATTGATACAGGACTATGGGGAGAGAGCGGGGCAGTGGGATTAGTTTGGGGATTGATACAGGACTATGGGGAGAGAGCGGGGCAGTGGGATTAGTTTGGGGATTGATACAGGACTATGGGGAGAGAGTGGGGCAGTGGCATTAGTTTGGGTGAAATTGAGCACCCATTTTACATGAGATGCGTGGTGACCATTTTACACCAGGACACGTGTCTGGGTGATCTGTGATCAAACCTGGTTTGCCTGTCTGGGCTCGGGGCTTTGTGTATTGGTCCCAGTCTCCGGGTCCTTCATGTGTTTGAAGAGTTTGAAGTCAGTCACACCTTGTTGAACCATTTCATTCTTTCAGGGCATTGATGGTAAACAGCTTCAATCCTGTGTATCTGTGAGGGGGCGACACAATCGTATTTACACCTTATTCAAACCAACAAAACTTCTCCATGTCCTGCCCTGTGAAGATATCACACCGTTCCACAAAGCAGCATTGTCTGAATCAGCCTTTGATCCCATATACTGCTCAATCTGAAACACTCACAGTTTTCAGATGGAGAAATGAGATTTACCCAACACATTCCGACCCACAATTGGAGGGTTAGCAAATCAAAAATGTCCCAGAAATGTGATTTCTTGCTGTGGGTTTAAACAGTCAGGCTGCAATATGTCAGGGTACTTTTCAATCAAGGCACATCAGAATGGGAATGAGAGACAGGGAGAGAGAAAAAGAGAGGTGGACAGGGAGAAGCAGTGAGAGAATTTGGGATAGAGAGAGCGTGTTACAGAAAAGGGAAAGAAAGAGAGAGATCGGAAATGGACAGCAGCACAGACAGAGGAAAAAGTGAAAGAGAGATAGATGGATAGAAATTGGGAGCGAGGGAGAGAGTGAGGGAGCAAGATGGAGAGAGGGAGACAGAGAGACTGACAGAGAGCGAGAGAGAGAGAGGAACAGAGATACAGAGAGGGAGAGAGACAGGGTGACTGAAAGAGAGAGCGAGAGAGAGAGGAACAGAGATACAGAGAGGGAGAGAGACAGGGAGACTGAAAGAGAGAGCGAGAGAGAGAGGAACAGAGATACAGAGAGGGAGAGAGTCAGGGACCCGGAAACAGAGAGCGAGAGAGAGAGAGAGGAACAGACAGAGAGAGAGACTGACAGAGAGAAAGCGAGAAGGACAGAGAGAGTTGGCCATTTAATCTCCCTCCACACTGTCCCATCAAACCTCCCTGGGCAGGTACAGGGGGTTAGATACAGAGTCCCTCTCTCTCGCTCTCTCGTTCAGTCTCCCTGTCTCTCTGTCAGTCTCACTCTCTGTCGGTTCCCCTCTCACTCTCGCTCGCTACACTGTCCCATCAAACACTCCCAGAGCAGGTACAGGGGGTTAGATACAGAGTAAAGCTCCCTCTACACTGTCCCATCAAACAATCCCAGGGCAGGTACAGGGGGTTAGATACAGAGTAAAGCTCCCTCTACACTGTCCCATCAAACACTCCCAGGGCAGGTACAGGGGGTTAGATACAGAGTAAAGCTCCCTCGACACTGTCCCATCAAACACTCCCAGGGCAGGTACGCAGAGCGAGACAGTGATAGGTAGACAGAGAGAGATCCAGAGAGCAGTCAGAGAGAGAGAGAGAGACAGAGAGAGATCGAGAGACAGATATCGAGAAAGACAGAGACAGGCAGACAGACAGAGAGAGAGAGACAGAGTGACAAAATTATAGAGAGATACAGAGAGAGAGAGACAGAGAGAGAGGGAGAGATGGAACGAGATAGAGAGAGACTCAGAGAGAAGGTGAGAGAGAACACTCCCAGGGTAGGTACAGGGGGTTAGATACAGAGTAAAGCTCCCTCTACACTGTCCCATCAAACACTCCCAGGGCAGGTACAGGGGGTTAGATACAGAGTAAAGCTCCCTCTACACTGTCCCATCAAACACTCCCAGGGCAGGTACAGGGGGTTAGATACAGAGTAAAGCTCCCTCTACACTGTCCCATCAAACACTCCCAGGGCAGGTACAGGGGGTTAGATACAGAGTAAAGCTCCCTATACACTGTCCCATCAAACACTCCCAGGGCAGGTACAGGGGGTTAGATACAGAGTAAAGCTCCCTCTACACTGTCCCATCAAACACTTTCAGGGCAGGTACAGAGGGTTAGATACAGAGTAAATCTCCCTCTACACTGTCCCATCAAACACTCCCAGGGCAGGTACACGGGGTTAGATACAGAGTAAAGCTCCCTCGACACTGTCCCATCAAACACTCCCAGGGCAGGTACAGCACAGGGTTAGATACAGAGTAAAGCTCCCTCTACACTGTCCCATCAAACAATCCCAGGGCAGGTACAGGGGGTTAGATACAGAGTAAAGCTCCCTCTACACTGTCCCATCAAACACTCCCAGGGCAGGTACAGGGGGTTAGATACAGAGTAAAGCTCCCTCTGCACTGTCCCATCAAACACTCCCAGGGCAGGTACAGGGAGTTCGATACAGAGTAAAACTCCCTCTACACTGTCCCATCAAACACTCCCAGGGCAGGTACAGGGGGTTAGATACAGAGTAAAGCTCCCTCTGCACTGTCCCATCAAACACTCACAGGGCAGGTACAGGGGGTTTGATACAGAGTAAAGCTCCCTCTACACTGTCCCATCAAACACTCCCAGGGCAGGTACAGCACAGGGTTAGATACAGAATAAAGCTCCCTCTACACTGTCCCATCAAACACTCCCAGGGCAGGTACAGGGGGTTAGATACAGAGCAAAGCTCCCTCTGCACTGTCCCATCAAACACTCCCAGGGCAGGTACAGGAGGTTCGATACAGAGTAAAGCTCCCTCTACACTGTCCCATCAAACACTCCCAGGGCAGGTACAGGGGGTTAGATACAGAGTAAAGCTCCCTCTACACTGTCCCATCAAACACTTCCAGGGCAGGTACAGCACGGGGTTAGATACAGAGTAAAGCTCCCTCTACACTGTCCCATCAAACACTCCCAGGGCAGGTACAGGGGGTTAGATACAGAGTAAAGCTCCCTCTACACTGTCCCATCAAACACTCCCAGGGCAGGTACAGGGGGTTAGATACAGAGTAAAGCTCCCTCTACACTGTCCCATCAAACACTCCCAGGGCAGGTACAGCACAGGGTTAGATACAGAGTAAAGCTCCCTCTACACTGTCCCATCAAACACTCCCCGGGCAGGTACAGGGGGTTAGATACAGAGTAAATCTCCCTCTACACTGTCCCATCAAACACTCCCAGGGCAGGTACACCTTTAAGCAGCTAACGTTAAATTAGAGAGTAGTCGGTCTCTGTAATCAATCTACCAGTGTTAACATCAAATGGTGACCATTAACAAATGTAAAATGGATGACTGAAGATCGGTGTATGCATTGTCACTGTGGTTCTGGGAGAGTTTCAGAGAGACAGAGAGAGAGAGAGGGAGAGATATACAGAGAGTGAGACAGACAGAGAGACAGAGAGACAGAGAGGGAGAGAGCGGGGCAGTGGGATTAGTTTGGAGATTGATACAGGACTATGGGGAGAGAGCGGGGCAGTGGGATTAGTTTGGGGATTGATACAGGACTATGGGGAGAGAGCGGGGCAGTGGGATTAGTTTGGAGATTGATACAGGACTATGGGGAGAGAGCGGGGCAGTGGGATTAGTTTGGGGATTGATACAGGACTATGGGGAGAGAGCGGGGCAGTGGGATTAGTTTGGAGATTGATACAGGACTATGGGGAGAGAGCGGGGCAGTGGGATTAGTTTGGGGATTGATACAGGACTATGGGGAGAGAGCAGGGCAGTGGGATTAGTTTGGGGATTGATACAGGACTATAGGGAGAGAGCGGGGCAGTGGGATTAGTTTGGGAATTGATACAGGACTATGGGGAGAGAGCGGGGCAGTGGGATTAGTTTCGGGATTGATACAGGACTATGGGGAGAGAGCGGGGCAGTGGGATTCGTTTGGGGATTGATACAGGACTATGGGGAGAGAGCGGGGCAGTGGGATTCGTTTGGAGATTGATACAGGACTATGGGGAGAGAGCGGGGCAGTGGGATTAGTTTGGAGATTGATACAGGACGATGAGGAGAGAGCGGGGCAGTGGGATTAGTTTAGGGATTGATACAGGACTATGGGGAGAGAGCGGGGCATTGGGATTAGTTTGGGGATTGATACAGGACTATGGGGAGAGAGCGGGGCATTGGGATTAGTTTGGGGATTGATACAGGACTATGGGGAGAGACCGGGGCAGTGGGATTAGTTTGGGGATTAATACAGGACTATGGGGAGAGAGCGGGGCAGTGGGATTAGTTTGGGGATTGATACAGGACGATGAGGAGAGAGCGGGGCAGTGGGATTAGTTTGGGGATTGATACAGGACTATGGGGAGAGAGCGGGGCAGTGGGATTAGTTTGGGGATTGATACAGGACTATGGGGAGAGAGCGGGGCAGTGGGATTAGTTTGGGGATTGATACAGGACTATGGGGAGAGAGCGGGGCAGTGGGATTAGTTTGGGGATTGATACAGGACTATGGGGAGAGAGCGGGGCAGTGGGATTAGTTTGGAGATTGATACAGGACTATGGGGAGAGAGTGGGGCAGTGGGATTAGTTTGGGATTGATACAGGACTATGGGGAGAGAGCGGGGCAGTGGGATTACTTTGTGGATTGATACAGGACTATTGGGAGAGAGCGGGGCAGTGGGATTAGTTTGGAGATTGATACAGGACTATGGGGAGAGAGCGGGGCAGTGGGATTAGTTTGGGGATTGATACAGGACTATGGGGAGAGAGCGGGGCAGTGGGATTAGTTTGGGGATTGATAGAAGGCTATGGGGAGAGAGCGGGGCAGTTGGGATTAGTTTTGGGATTGATACAGGACTATGGGAGAGAGCGGGGCAGTGGGATTAGTTTGGGAATTGATACAGGACTATGGGGAGAAAATGGGGCAGTGGGATTACTTTGTGGATTGATACAGGACTATGGGGAGAGAGCGGGACAGTGGGATTAGTTTGGGGATTGATACAGGACTATGGGGAGAGAGCGGGGCAGTGGGATTAGTTTGGGGATTGATACAGGACTATGGGGAGAGAGCAGGGCAGTGGGATTAGTTTGGAGATTGATACAGGACTATGGGGAGAGAGCGGGGCATTGGGATTAGTTTGGGGATTCATACAGGACTATGGGGAGAGAGCAGGGCAGTGGGATTAGTTTGGAGATTGATACAGGGCTATGGGGAGAGAGCGGGGCAGTGGGATTAGTTTGGGGATTGATACGGGACTGTGGGGAGAGAGCGGGGCAGTGGGATTAGTTTGGAGATTGATACAGGGCTATGGGGAGAGAGCGGGGCAGTGGGATTAGTTTGGGGATTGATACAGGACTGTGGGGAGAGAGCGGGACAGTGGGATTAGTTTGTGTGAGATTGAGCAGCCATTTTACGAGATGCGTGGTGACCATTTTATACCAAGTCTCTTGTTTCAGAGTCCGAGAGACTGAGGGAGACAGGGAGAGACAGAGAGAGAGAGACAGAGAGAGAGAGACGGAGATAGAGAGGGAGAGAGAGAGAGAGACAGAGAGAGAGAGAGAGGAGAGAGAGAGAGAGATGGAGATAGAGAGGGAGAGAGAGACAGAGACAGAGCGAGAGAGAGAGAGAGAGAGAGACAGGTCATGAGACCGAGAGAGATAGAGAGAAAGACAGATAAGAGAGAAAGTGAGAAACAGAGAGAGAGAAAGACAGAGAGAGAAAGGGACAGAGAGAGACAGAGAGAGAGACAGAACGTGAGAGCGTGAGAGAAAGACAGGGATTGAGAGGCAGAGAGATAGAGAGACAGAGAGAGAGCGAGAGAGAGAGATAGTGTGAGAGAGTGCGAAAGCGAGACAGAGATTGAGAGAGAGAGGGAGGAACAGAGAGAGAGAGAGGGAGATAGAAAGAGGGAGGGATACAGTGTGAGAGAGAGAGAGAGACAGAGAGAGACGGAGAGAGATAGAGAGACGGAGAGAACAATAGAGAGAGAGCGGGAGAGAGAGAGGTAGAGAGAGAGGGAGAGAGGTACAGGACTATGGGGAGAGAGCGGGGCAGTGGGATTAGTTTAGGGATTGATAGACATACAGACAGAGAGAGACAGAGAGGGAGAGACACTTAGACAGGGAGAGAGAGACTGAGAGAGAGACAGAGAGGAAGAGAGAGAGAGAGACAGATAGAGTCAGAGAGAGAGAGACAGAGAGGGTCAGAGAGAGAGAGCGAGACACACACAGAGAGTGAGAGACAGAAAGGGAGAGAGAGAGAGAGAGAGACAGAGAGAGTCAGAGAGAGAAAGAAAGACAGAGAGGGAGAGAGAGAGACAGAGAGAGTGAGTGTGACAGAGAGAGAGAGAGAGAGGCAGAGAGTGTCAGAGAGAGGGGGAGAGAGACAGACAGACAGAGAGAGAGAGATAGAGAGAGATAGGGAGAGTGAGAGAGAGAGAGAGAGACAGAAATAGTGAGAGAGACAGAGAGAGAGAGCGGGGAACAGAGGGAGGGACAGAGAGAGAGAGACAGTGAGAGAGAAAGAGAGACCGAGAGAGAGAAAGAGATGGAAAGAGACAGGAGAGAGATACAGAGAGACAGAGAGAAACTCAGAGACACAGAGAGAGAGAGACAGAGAGAGAGAGAGAGGGAGTGAGAGAGAGGGATAGAGAGAGGGATAGAGAGAGAGACAGAGAGAGAGAGAGACAGAGAGACAGAGAGAGAGAGATAGGGAGTGAATGAGACAGAGAGAGAGAGAGACAGACAGAGAGAAAGACAGAGAGAGATAGAGAGACAGAGAGAGAGAGAGCGTGGGGGGGACAGAGAGAAAGAAAGAGAGAGCAAGAGATGGAAAGAAACAGGAGAGAGAGAGAGGGAGACAGAGAGCGAGAGTGATAGAGAGAGAGAGGGATAGGAAGAGAGACGGATGTTGAGAGAGGGGGAGAGACAGAGAAAGAGAGGGAGAAACACAGAGAGAGGGAGAGAGACAGAGAGAGAGAGAGGGAGAAACAGAGAGAGAGAGACAGAGATAGAGGGAGAGAGAAAGAGAGCGAGAGGCAGAGAGATAGAAACAGATAGAGAGAGAGAGAGACAGAGCGAGGCTGTCAGAGAGAGAGAGACAGAGAGAGAGAAAGAGAGAGGGAGATAGAATGAGAGAGAGATGGAAAGAGACAGGAGAGAGAGAGGGAGAGAGACAGAGAGAGAAACACAGAGAGAGGGACAGAGAGAGGGAGAGAGAGAGAGTGACAGAGACAGAGAAAGAGAGCGAGACAGACAGATAGAGAGACAGAGAGATATGGAAAGAGACAGGAGAGTGGGAGAGAGAGACAGAGAGAACAAGTCAGAGAGAGTGACAGAGCGAGAGAACGAGGCAGAGAGAGAGACAGAGAGAGTGAGTGTGACTGAGAGACAGAGAGTGTCAGAGAGAGGTAGAGTGAAACAGACAGAGAGAAAGGGGGATAGAGAGAGATAGGGAGAGAGGGACAGAGAGAGAGAGACGACAGAAAGAGAGACAGATAGATAGAGAGAGAGAGTGAGAGAGACAGTGAGAGAGAGAGATAGAGAGAGAGACAGAGAGACAGAGCGAGAGAGAGAAAGATGGAAAGAGACAGGAGAGAGACAGAGGGAGAAACTCAGAGACACAGAGAGAGAGAGAGACAGAGAGAGAGAGAGAGAGAGCGAGAAACAGATAAAGAGAGAGAGAGAGAGACAGAGAGAGAGAGACAGAGAGAGAGAGCAAGAAACAGAGAAAGAGAGAGAGAGAGACAGAGAGACAGAGAGTTAGAGACAGAGAGAGATAGACAGAGAGTGAGAAAATGAGAGAGTGAAAGAGATAGAGAGAGAGAGATAGAGACAGAGAGTTATATATATATATATATATAGAGATGGAGACAGAGAGAGGGACAGAGAGAGAGAGTGATGGAAAAATGACTGAAAGAGAGACAGAGAGAGAAAGAGAGGGATAGAGAGAGAGGGGGATAGAGAGAGAGAGGGATAGAGAGAAAGAGGGAGAGACACAGAAAGAGAGAGAGAAACACAGGGAAAGAGAGAGAGAGAGAGAGAGACAGAGAGATAGAGATTGTAGGACAGAGAGAGAGAGAGGCACAGAGAGAGAGAGGGAGATAGGGAGAAGGACAGAGAGAGGGAAAGAGAGAGGGAGAGAGAGAGAGAGAGAGAGCGAGAGGAACAGAGAGAGGGA
>NW_027252802.1:182500-202500 GCF_044704955.1 Pristiophorus japonicus
CAGAGAGAGACAGAGAGTGTCAGAGAGAGGTAGAGTGAAACAGACAGAGAGAAAGGGGGATAGAGAGAGATAGGGAGAGAGGGACAGAGAGAGAGAGACGACAGAAAGAGAGACAGATAGATAGAGAGAGAGAGTGAGAGAGACAGTGAGAGAGAGAGATAGAGAGATAGAGAGAGAGACAGAGCGAGAGAGAGAAAGATGGAAAGAGACAGGGGAGAGACAGAGAGAGAAACTCAGAGACAGAGAGAGAGAGAGAGACAGACAGAGAGAGACAGAGAGAGAGAGCGAGAAACAGATAAAGAGAGAGAGAGAGAGAGAGACAGAGAGATAGAGACAGAGAGAGACAGACAGAGAGAGAGAAAATGAGTGAAAATGGGGATTGATACAGGACTATGGGGAGAGAGCGGGGCAGTGGGATTAGTTTGGGGATTGATACAGGACTATGGGGAGAGAGCGGGGCAGTGGGATTAGTTTGGAGATTGATACAGGACTATGGGGAGAGAGCGGGGCAGTGGGATTAGTTTGGGGATTGATACAGGACTATGGGGAGAGAGCGGGGCAGTGGGATTAGTTTGGGGATTGATACAGGGCTATGGGGAGAGAGCGGGGCAGTGGGATTAGTTTGAGGATTGATACAGGACTATGGGGAGAGAGCGGGGCAGTGGGATTAGTTTGGGGATTGATACAGGACTATGGGGAGAGAGCGGGACAGTGGGATTAGTTTGGGGATTGATACAGGACTATGGGGAGAGCGGGGCAGTGGGATTAGTTTGGGGATTGATACAGGACTATGGGGAGAGAGCGGGGCAGTGGGATTAGTTTGGGGATTGATACAGGACTATGGGGAGAGAGCGGGGCAGTGGGATTAGTTTGGGGATTGATACAGGACTATGGGGAGAGAGCGGGGCAGTGGGATTAGTTTGGGGATTGATACAGGACTATGGGGAGAGAGCGGGGCAGTGGGATTAGTTTGGGGATTGATACAGGACTATGAGGAGAGAGCGGGGCAGTGGGATTAGTTTGGGGATTGATACAGGACTATGGGGAGAGAGTGGGGCAGTGGGATTATTTTGGGGAATGATACAGGGCTATGGGGAGAGAGCGGGGCATTGGGATTAGTTTAGGGATTGATGCAGGGCTATGGGGAGAGAGCAGGGCAGTGGGATTAGTTTAGGGATTGATGCAGGGCTATGGGGAGAGAGCAGGGCAGTGGGATTAGTTGAGGGATTGATAGACATACAGACAGAGAGAGACAGAGAGGGAGAGACACTTAGACAGGGAGAGAGAGACTGAGAGAGAGACAGAGAGGAAGAGAGAGAGAGAGACAGATAGAGTCAGAGAGAGAGAGACAGAGAGACAGAGAGGGTCAGAGAGAGAGAGCGAGACACACACAGAGAGTGAGAGACAGAAAGGGAGAGAGAGAGAGAGAGAGAGAGACAGAGAGAGTCCTAGAGAAAACAAAATACAGAGAGGGAGAGAGAGAGAGAGACAGAGAGAGTGAGTGTGACAGAGAGAGAGAGATAGGCAGAGAGTGTCAGAGAGAGGGGGAGAGAGACAGACAGACAGAGAGAGAGGGATAGAGAGAGATAGGGAGAGTGAGAGAGAGAGAGAGACAGAAATAGTGAGAGAGACAGAGAGAGAGAGCGGGGAACAGAGGGAGGGACAGAGAGAGAGAGACAGTGAGAGAGAAAGAGAGACCGAGAGAGAGAAAGAGATGAAAAGAGACAGGAGAGAGATACAGAGAGACAGAGAGAAACTCGGAGACACAGAGAGAGAGAGACAGAGAGAGAGAGAGGGATAGAGAGAGAGGGATAGAGAGAGAGACAGAGAGAGAGAGAGACAGAGAGACAGAGAGAGAGAGATAGGGAGTGAATGAGACAGAGAGAGAGAGAGACAGAGAGAGAGAGGGACGGAGAAAAAGACAGAGAGAGATAGAGCGTCAGAGAGAGAGACAGAGAGAGGGAGAGCGTGGGGGGGACAGAGAGAATAAAAGAGAGAGCAAGAGATGGAACGAAACAGAAGAGAGAGAGAGAGGGAGACAGAGAGCGAGAGTGATAGAGAGAGAGAGGGATAGGAAGAGAGACGGATGTTGAGAGAGGGGGAGAGACAGAGAAAGAGAGGGAGAAACACAGAGAGAGGGAGAGAGACAGAGAGAGAGAGAGGGAGAAACAGAGAGAGAGAGACAGATAGAGAGACAGAGATAGAGAGAGAGAGAAAGTGAGCGAGAGACAGAGAGATAGAAACAGATAGAGAGAGAGAGAGACAGAGCGAGGCTGTCAGAGAGAGAGAGACAGAGAAAGAGAAAGAGAGAGGGAGATAGAATGAGAGAGAGATGGAAAGAGACAGGAGAGAGAGAGGGAGAGAGACAGAGAGAGAAACACAGAGAGAGGGACAGAGAGAGGGAGAGAGAGAGAGTGACAGAGACAGAGAAAGAGAGAGAGACAGACAGATAGAAAGACAGAGAGAAAGAGAGAGATGGAAAGAGACAGGAGAGTGGGAGAGAGGGATAGAGAGAGATAGGAAGAGAGAGACAGAGAGGGAATGAGACAGAGAGAGAGAGGAGAGAGACAGAGCGAGAGAGAGAGACAGAGAGAGAAGGAGAAAGACAGAGCGAGAGAGAGAGAGACAGAGAGAACAAGTCAGAGAGAGAGACAGAGCGAGAGAACGAGGCAGAGAGAGAGACAGAGAGAGTGAGTGTGACTGAGAGACAGAGAGAGACAGAGAGTGTCAGAGAGAGGTAGAGTGAAACAGAAAGAGAGACAGATAGATAGAGAGAGAGAGTGAGAGAGACAGTGAGAGAGAGATAGAGAGAGAGACAGAGCGAGAGAGAGAAAGATAGAAAGAGACAGGAGAGAGACAGAGAGAGAAACTCAGAGACACAGAGAGAGAGAGAGACAGAGAGAGAGAGAGAGAGACAGATAAAGAGAGAGAGAGATAGAGACAGAGAGTTATATATATATATATAGAGAGGGAGACAGAGAGAGGGACAGAGAGAGAGAGAGATGGAAAAATGCAGGAGAGAGAGACAGAGAGAGAAAGAGAGGGATAGAGAGAGAGGGGGATAGAGAGAGAGAGGGATAGAAACATAGAAACATAGAAAATAGGTGCAGGAGCAGGCCATTCAGCCCTTCTAGCCTGCACCGCCATTCAATGAGTTCATGGCTGAACATGAAACTTCAGTACCCCCTTCCTGCTTTCACGCCATACCCCTTGATCCCCCGAGTAGTAAGGGCTTCATCTAACTCCCTTTTGAATATATTTAGTGAATTGGCCTCAACAACTCTCTGTGGTAGAGAATTCCACAGGTTCACCACTCTCTGGGTGAAGAAGTTTCTCCTCATCTCGGTCCTAAATGGCTTACCCCTTATCCTCAGACTGTGACCCCTGGTTCTGGACTTCCCCAACATTGGGAACATTCTTTCTGCATCTAACCTGTCTAAACCCGTCAGAATTTTAAACGTTTCTATGAGGTCCCCTCTCATTCTTCTGAACTCCAGTGAATACAAGCCCAATTGATCCAATCTTTCTTGATAGGTCAGTCCCGCCATCCCGGGAATCAGTCTGGTGAACCTTCGCTGCACTCCCTCAATAGCAAGAATGTCCTTCCTCAAGTTAGGAGACCAAAACTGTACACAATACTCCAGGTGTGGCCTCACCAAGGCCCTGTACAACTGTAGCAACACCTCCCTGCCCCTGTATTCAAATCCCCTCGCTATGAAGGCCAACATGCCATTTGCTTTCTTAACCGCCTGCTGTACCTGCATGCTAACCTTCAATGACTGATGTACCATGACACCCAGGTCTCGTTGCACCTTCCCTTTTCCTAATCTGTCACCATTCAGATAATAGTCTGTCTCTCTGTTTTTACCACCAAAGTGGATAACCTCACATTTATCCACATTATACTTCATCTGCCATGCATTTGCCCACTCACCTAACCTATCCAAGTCACTCTGCAGCCTAATAGCATCCTCCTCGCAGCTCACACTGCCACCCAACTTAGTATCATCCGCAAATTTGGAGATACTGCATTTAATCCCCTCGTCTAAATCATTAATGTACAATGTAAACAGCTGAGGCCCCAGCACTGAACCTTGCGGTACCCCACTAGTCACTGCCTGCCATTCTGAAAAGTACCCGTTTACTCCTACTCTTTGCTTCCTGTCTGACAACCAGTTCTCAATCCACGTCAGCACACTACCCCCAATCCCATGTGCTTTAACTTTGCACATTAATCTCTTGTGTGGGACCTTGTCGAAAGCCTTCTGAAAGTCCAAATATACCACATCAACTGGTTCTCCTTTGTCCACTTTACTGGAAACATCCTCAAAAAATTCCAGAAGATTTGTCAAGCATGATTTCCCTTTCACAAATCCATGCTGACTTGGACCTATCATGTCACCATTTTCCAGATGCACTGCTATGACATCCTTAATAATTGATTCCATCATTTTACCCACTACTGAGGTCAGGCTGACCGGTCTATAATTCCCTGTTTTCTCTCTCCCTCCTTTTTTAAAAAGTGGGGTTACATTGGCTACCCTCCACTCCATAGGAACTGATCCAGAGTCAATGGAATGTTGGAAAATGACTGTCAATGCATCCGCTATTTCCAAGGCCACCTCCTTAAGTACTCTAGGATGCAGGCCATCAGGCCCTGGGGATTTATCTGCCTTCAATCCCATCAATTTCCCCAACACAATTTCCCGACTAATAAAGATTTCCCTCAGTTCCTCTTCCTTACTAGACCCTCTGACCCCTTTTATATCCGGAAGGTTGTTTGTATCCTCCTTAGTGAATACCGAACCAAAGTACTTGTTCAATTGGTCTGCCATTTCTTTGTTCCCCGTTATGACTTCCCCTGATTCTGACTGCAGGGGACCTGCGTTTGTCTTCACCAACCTTTTTCTCTTTACATACCTATAGAAACTTTTGCAATCCGCCTTAATGTTCCCTGCAAGCTTCTTCTCGTACTCCATTTTCCCTGTCCTAATCAAACCCTTTGTCCTCCTCTGCTGAGTTCTAAATTTCTCCCAGTCCCCAGGTTCGCTGCTATTTCTGGCCAATTTGTATGCCACTTCCTTGGCTTTAATACTATCCCTGATTTCCCTAGATAGCCACGGTTGAGCCACCTTCCCCTTTTTATTTTTACGCCAGACAGGAATGTACAATTGTTGTACTTCATCCATGCGGTCTCTAAATGTCTGCCATTGCCCATCCACAGTCAACCCCCTAAGTATCATTCGCCAATCTATCCTAGCCAATTCTCGCCTCATACCTTCAAAGTTACCCTTCTTTAAGTTCTGGACCATGGTCTCTGAATTTACTGTTTCATTCTCCATCCTAATGCAGAATTCCACCATATTATGGTCACTCTTCCCCAAGGGGCCTCGCACAATGAGATTGCTAATTAATCCTCTCTCATTACACAACACCCAGTCTAAGATGGCCTCCCCCCTAGTTGGTTCCTCAACATATTGGTCTAGAAAACCATCCCTTATGCACTCCAGGAAATCCTCCTCCACCGTATTGCTTCCAGTTTGGCTAGCCCAATCTATGTGCATATTAAAGTCACCCATTATAACTGCTACACCTTTATTGCATGCACCCCTAATTTCCTGTTTGATGCCCTCCCCAACATCCCTATTACTGTTTGGAGGTCTGTACACAACTCCTACTAACGTTTTTTGCCCTTTGGTGTTCTGCAGCTCTACCCATATAGATTCCACATCATCCAAGCTAATGTCTTTCCTAACTATTGCATTAATCTCCTCTTTAACCAGCAATGCTACCCCACCTCCTTTTCCTTTTATTCTATCCTTCCTGAATGTTGAATACCCCTGAATGTTGAGTTCCCAGCCCTGATCATCCTGGAGCCACGTCTCCGTAATCCCAATCACATCATATTTGTTAACATCTATTTGCACAATTAATTCATCCACCTTATTGCGGATACTCCTTGCATTAAGACACAAAGCCTTGAGGCTTGTTTTATTAACACCCTTTGTCCTTTGTAGGACAGAGAGAGAGAGAGGCACAGAGAGAGAGAGGGAGATAGGTAGAAGGACAGAGAGAGGGAAAGAGAGAGGGAGAGAGAGAGTGAGAGCGAGAGGAACAGAGAGAGGGACAGAGAGAGAGAAAGAGCGAGAAAGAGAGATACACAGTGAGAGAGAGAGACAGAGAGAGAGAGAGAGAGAGAGAGACAGAAATAGGGCGAGACAGAGAGAGGGACAGAGTGAAAGAGAGGAACAGAGAGAGTGAGTCAGACAGAGAGAGAGACAGTGAGAGATAGCGAGAGGGAGAGAGAGAGTGTGTGTGTGTGTGTCTCTCTCTCTCTCTCTGTCTCACTTTCTGTATCGATTCTGGGATTGATACAGGAGTATGGGGAGAGAGCGGGTCAGTGGGATTAGTTTGGGGATTGATACAAGACTATGGGGAGAGAGCGGGTCAGTGGGATTAGTTTGGGGATTGATACAGGACTATGGGGAGAGAGCGGGGCAGTGGGATTAGTTTGGGGATTGATACAGGACTATGGGGAGAGAGCGGGTCAGTGGGATTAGTTTGGGGATTGATACAGGACTATGGAGAGAGAGCGGGGCAGTGGGATTAGTTTGGGGATTGATACAGGGCTATGGGGAGAGAACGGGGCAGTGGGATTAGTTTGGGGATTGATACAGGACTATGGGGAGAGAGCGGGGCAGTGGGATTAGTTTGGGGATTGATACAGGACTATGGGGAGAGAGCGGGGCAGTGGGATTAGTTTGGGGATTGATACAGAACTATGGGGAGAGAGCGGGGCAGTGGGATTAGTTTCGGGATTGATAGACATACAGAGAGAGACAGAGAGGGAGAGACACTTAGACAGGGAGAGAGAGACTGAGAGAGATACAGAGAGGAAGAGAGAGAGAGAGACAGATAGAGTCAGAGAGAGAGAGACAGAGAGACAGAGAGGGTCAGAGAGAGAGAGCGAGACACACACACAGAGTGAGAGACAGAAAGGGAGAGAGAGAGAGAGAGACAGAGAGAGTCAGAGAGAGAAAGAAAGACAGAGAGAGAGAGAGAGAGAGACAGAGAGAGTGAGTGTGACAGAGAGAGAGAGAGAGGCAGAGAGTGTCAGAGAGAGGGGGAGAGAGACAGACAGACAGTGAGAGAGGGATAGAGAGAGATAGGGAGAGTGAGAGAGAGAGAGAGACAGAAATAGTGAGAGAGACAGAGAGAGAGAGCGGGGAACAGAGGGAGGGACAGAGAGAGAGAGACAGTGAGAGAGAAAGAGAAACCGAGAGAGAGAAAGAGATGGAAAGAGACAGGAGAGAGATACAGAGAGACAGAGAGAAACTCAGAGACACAGAGAGAGAGAGACAGAGAGAGAGAGAGAGGGAGTGAGAGAGAGGGATAGAGAGAGGGATAGAGAGAGAGACAGAGAGAGAGAGAGAGAGACAGAGAGACAGAGAGAGAGAGATAGGGAGTGAATGAGACAGAGAGAGAGAGAGACAGACAGAGAGAAAGACAGAGAGAGATAGAGAGACAGAGAGAGAGAGAGCATGGGGGGGACAGAGAGAAAGAAAGAGAGAGCAAGAGATGGAAAGAAACAGGAGAGAGAGAGGGAGACAGAGATAGAGGGAGAGAGAAAGAGAGCGAGAGACAGAGAGATAGAAACAGATAGAGAGAGAGAGAGACAGAGCGAGGCTGTCAGAGAGAGAGAGACAGAGAGAGAGAAAGAGAGAGGGAGATAGAATGAGAGAGAGATGGAAAGAGACAGGAGAGAGAGAGGGAGAGAGACAGAGAGAGAAACACAGAGAGAGGGACAGAGAGAGGGAGAGAGAGAGAGTGACAGAGACAGAGAAAGAGAGCGAGACAGACAGATAGAGAGACAGAGAGAGATGGAAAGAGACAGGAGAGTGGGAGAGAGGGATAGAGAGAGATATGAAGAGAGAGACAGAGAGGGAATGAGACAGAGAGAGAGAGAAGGAGAGAGACAGAGCGAGAGAGAGAGACAGAGAGAGAAGGAGAAAGACAGAGCGAGAGAGAGAGACAGAGAGAACAAGTCAGAGAGAGAGACAGAGCGAGAGAACGAGGCAGAGAGAGAGACAGAGAGAGTGAGTGTGACTGAGAGACAGAGAGAGACAGAGAGTGTCAGAGAGAGGTTGAGTGAAACAGACAGAGAGAAAGGGGGATAGAGAGAGATAGGGAGAGAGGGACAGAGAGAGAGAGACGACAGAAAGAGAGACAGATAGATCGAGAGAGAGAGTGAGAGAGACAGTGAGAGAGAGAGATAGAGAGAGAGACAGAGAGACAGAGCGAGAGAGAGAAAGATGGAAAGAGACAGGAGAGAGACAGAGAGAGAAACTCAGAGACACAGAGAGAGAGAGAGACAGAGAGAGAGAGAGAGAGAGCGAGAAACAGATAAAGAGAGAGAGAGAGAGAGAGACAGAGAGAGACAGAGAGAGAGAGAGAAAATGAGTGAGCGAGAGAGACAGAGAGCCAGAGAGAGAGAGCAAGAAACGGAGAAAGAGAGAGAGAGAGACAGAGAGATAGAGATTGTAGGACAGAGAGAGAGAGAGGCACAGAGAGAGAGAGGGAGATAGGGAGAAGGACAGAGAGAGGGAAAGAGAGAGGGAGAGAGAGAGAGAGAGAGCGAGAGGAACAGAGAGAGGGACAGAAAGAGAGAAAGAGCGAGAAAGAGAGATACAGAGTGAGAGAGAGAGACAGAGAGAGAGAAAGAGAGAGAGACAGAAATAGGGCGAGACAGAGAGAGGGACAGAGTGAAAGAGAGGAACAGAGAGAGTGAGAGAGACAGAGAGATAGACAGTGAGAGAGAGCGAGAGGGAGAGAGAGAGTGTGTGTGTGTGTGTGTCTCTCTCTCTCTGTCTGTCTCACTTTCTGTATCGATTCTGGGATTGATACAGGACTATGGGGAGAGAACGGGGCAGTGGGATTAGTTTGGGGATTGATACAGGACTATGGGGAGAGAGCGGGGCAGTGGGATTAGTTTGGGGATTGATACAGGACTATGGGGAGAGAGCGGGGCAGTGGGATTAGTTTGGGGATTGATACAGGACTATGGGGAGAGAGCGGGGCAGTGGGATTAGTTTGGGGATTGATACAGGACTATGGGGAGAGAGCGGGGCACTGGGATTAGTTTGGGGATTGGTACAGGGGTATGGGGAGAGAGCAGGACAGTGGGATTAGTTTGGGGATTGATACAGGATTATGGGGAGAGAGCGGGGCAGTGGGATTAGTTTGGGGATTGATACAGGACGATGGGGAGAGAGGGGGGCAGTGGGATTAGTTTGGAGATTGATACAGGACTATGGGGAGAGAGCGGGGCAGTGGGATTAGTTTGGGGATTGGTACAGGACTATGGGGAGAGAGCGGGGCAGTGGGATTAGTTTGGGGATTGATACAGCATTATGGGGAGAGAGCGGGGCAGTGGGATTGGTTTGGGGATTGATACAGGACTATGGGGAGAGAGCGGGGCAGTGGGATTAGTTTGGGGATTGATACAGGACTATGGGGAGAGAGCGGGGCAGTGGGATTAGTTTGGGGATTGATACAGGACTATGGGGAGAGAGCGGGGCAGTGGGATTGGTTTGGGGATTGATACAGGACTATGGGGAGAGAGCGGGGCCGTGGGATTAGTTTGGAGATTGATACAGGACTATGGGGAGAGAGCGGGGCAGTGGGATTAGTTTGGGGATTGATACAGCATTATGGGGAGAGAGCGGGGCAGTGGGATTGGTTTGGGGATTGATACAGGACTATGGGGAGGGAGCGGGGCAGTGGGATTAGTTTGGGGATTGATACAGGACTATGGGGAGAGAGCGGGGCAGTGGGATTAGTTTGGGGATTGATACAGGACTATGGGGAGAGAGCGGGGCAGTGGGATTAGTTTGGGGATTGATACAGGACTATGGGGAGAGAGTGGGGCAGTGGCATTAGTTTGGGTGAAATTGAGCACCCATTTTACATGAGATGCGTGGTGACCATTTTACACCAGGACACGTGTCTGGGTGATCTGTGATCAAACCTGGTTTGCCTGTCTGGGCTCGGGGCTTTGTGTATTGGTCCCAGTCTCCGGGTCCTTCATGTGTTTGAAGAGTTTGAAGTCAGTCACACCTTGTTGAACCATTTCATTCTTTCAGGGCATTGATGGTAAACAGCTTCAATCCTGTGTATCTGTGAGGGGGCGACACAATCGTATTTACACCTTATTCAAACCAACAAAACTTCTCCATGTCCTGCCCTGTGAAGATATCACACCGTTCCACAAAGCAGCATTGTCTGAATCAGCCTTTGATCCCATATACTGCTCAATCTGAAACACTCACAGTTTTCAGATGGAGAAATGAGATTTACCCAACACATTCCGACCCACAATTGGAGGGTTAGCAAATCAAAAATGTCCCAGAAATGTGATTTCTTGCTGTGGGTTTAAACAGTCAGGCTGCAATATGTCAGGGTACTTTTCAATCAAGGCACATCAGAATGGGAATGAGAGACAGGGAGAGAGAAAAAGAGAGGTGGACAGGGAGAAGCAGTGAGAGAATTTGGGATAGAGAGAGCGTGTTACAGAAAAGGGAAAGAAAGAGAGAGATCGGAAATGGACAGCAGCACAGACAGAGGAAAAAGTGAAAGAGAGATAGATGGATAGAAATTGGGAGCGAGGGAGAGAGTGAGGGAGCAAGATGGAGAGAGGGAGACAGAGAGACTGACAGAGAGCGAGAGAGAGAGAGGAACAGAGATACAGAGAGGGAGAGAGACAGGGTGACTGAAAGAGAGAGCGAGAGAGAGAGGAACAGAGATACAGAGAGGGAGAGAGACAGGGAGACTGAAAGAGAGAGCGAGAGAGAGAGGAACAGAGATACAGAGAGGGAGAGAGTCAGGGACCCGGAAACAGAGAGCGAGAGAGAGAGAGAGGAACAGACAGAGAGAGAGACTGACAGAGAGAAAGCGAGAAGGACAGAGAGAGTTGGCCATTTAATCTCCCTCCACACTGTCCCATCAAACCTCCCTGGGCAGGTACAGGGGGTTAGATACAGAGTCCCTCTCTCTCGCTCTCTCGTTCAGTCTCCCTGTCTCTCTGTCAGTCTCACTCTCTGTCGGTTCCCCTCTCACTCTCGCTCGCTACACTGTCCCATCAAACACTCCCAGAGCAGGTACAGGGGGTTAGATACAGAGTAAAGCTCCCTCTACACTGTCCCATCAAACAATCCCAGGGCAGGTACAGGGGGTTAGATACAGAGTAAAGCTCCCTCTACACTGTCCCATCAAACACTCCCAGGGCAGGTACAGGGGGTTAGATACAGAGTAAAGCTCCCTCGACACTGTCCCATCAAACACTCCCAGGGCAGGTACGCAGAGCGAGACAGTGATAGGTAGACAGAGAGAGATCCAGAGAGCAGTCAGAGAGAGAGAGAGAGACAGAGAGAGATCGAGAGACAGATATCGAGAAAGACAGAGACAGGCAGACAGACAGAGAGAGAGAGACAGAGTGACAAAATTATAGAGAGATACAGAGAGAGAGAGACAGAGAGAGAGGGAGAGATGGAACGAGATAGAGAGAGACTCAGAGAGAAGGTGAGAGAGAACACTCCCAGGGTAGGTACAGGGGGTTAGATACAGAGTAAAGCTCCCTCTACACTGTCCCATCAAACACTCCCAGGGCAGGTACAGGGGGTTAGATACAGAGTAAAGCTCCCTCTACACTGTCCCATCAAACACTCCCAGGGCAGGTACAGGGGGTTAGATACAGAGTAAAGCTCCCTCTACACTGTCCCATCAAACACTCCCAGGGCAGGTACAGGGGGTTAGATACAGAGTAAAGCTCCCTATACACTGTCCCATCAAACACTCCCAGGGCAGGTACAGGGGGTTAGATACAGAGTAAAGCTCCCTCTACACTGTCCCATCAAACACTTTCAGGGCAGGTACAGAGGGTTAGATACAGAGTAAATCTCCCTCTACACTGTCCCATCAAACACTCCCAGGGCAGGTACACGGGGTTAGATACAGAGTAAAGCTCCCTCGACACTGTCCCATCAAACACTCCCAGGGCAGGTACAGCACAGGGTTAGATACAGAGTAAAGCTCCCTCTACACTGTCCCATCAAACACTCCCAGGGCAGGTACAGGGGGTTAGATACAGAGTAAAGCTCCCTCTGCACTGTCCCATCAAACACTCCCAGGGCAGGTACAGGGAGTTCGATACAGAGTAAAACTCCCTCTACACTGTCCCATCAAACACTCCCAGGGCAGGTACAGGGGGTTAGATACAGAGTAAAGCTCCCTCTGCACTGTCCCATCAAACACTCACAGGGCAGGTACAGGGGGTTTGATACAGAGTAAAGCTCCCTCTACACTGTCCCATCAAACACTCCCAGGGCAGGTACAGCACAGGGTTAGATACAGAATAAAGCTCCCTCTACACTGTCCCATCAAACACTCCCAGGGCAGGTACAGGGGGTTAGATACAGAGCAAAGCTCCCTCTGCACTGTCCCATCAAACACTCCCAGGGCAGGTACAGGAGGTTCGATACAGAGTAAAGCTCCCTCTACACTGTCCCATCAAACACTCCCAGGGCAGGTACAGGGGGTTAGATACAGAGTAAAGCTCCCTCTACACTGTCCCATCAAACACTTCCAGGGCAGGTACAGCACGGGGTTAGATACAGAGTAAAGCTCCCTCTACACTGTCCCATCAAACACTCCCAGGGCAGGTACAGGGGGTTAGATACAGAGTAAAGCTCCCTCTACACTGTCCCATCAAACACTCCCAGGGCAGGTACAGGGGGTTAGATACAGAGTAAAGCTCCCTCTACACTGTCCCATCAAACACTCCCAGGGCAGGTACAGCACAGGGTTAGATACAGAGTAAAGCTCCCTCTACACTGTCCCATCAAACACTCCCCGGGCAGGTACAGGGGGTTAGATACAGAGTAAATCTCCCTCTACACTGTCCCATCAAACACTCCCAGGGCAGGTACACCTTTAAGCAGCTAACGTTAAATTAGAGAGTAGTCGGTCTCTGTAATCAATCTACCAGTGTTAACATCAAATGGTGACCATTAACAAATGTAAAATGGATGACTGAAGATCGGTGTATGCATTGTCACTGTGGTTCTGGGAGAGTTTCAGAGAGACAGAGAGAGAGAGAGGGAGAGATATACAGAGAGTGAGACAGACAGAGAGACAGAGAGACAGAGAGGGAGAGAGCGGGGCAGTGGGATTAGTTTGGAGATTGATACAGGACTATGGGGAGAGAGCGGGGCAGTGGGATTAGTTTGGGGATTGATACAGGACTATGGGGAGAGAGCGGGGCAGTGGGATTAGTTTGGAGATTGATACAGGACTATGGGGAGAGAGCGGGGCAGTGGGATTAGTTTGGGGATTGATACAGGACTATGGGGAGAGAGCGGGGCAGTGGGATTAGTTTGGAGATTGATACAGGACTATGGGGAGAGAGCGGGGCAGTGGGATTAGTTTGGGGATTGATACAGGACTATGGGGAGAGAGCAGGGCAGTGGGATTAGTTTGGGGATTGATACAGGACTATAGGGAGAGAGCGGGGCAGTGGGATTAGTTTGGGAATTGATACAGGACTATGGGGAGAGAGCGGGGCAGTGGGATTAGTTTGGGGATTGATACAAGACTATGGGGAGAGAGCAGGGCAGTGGGATTAGTTTGGGGATTGATACAGGACTATAGGGAGAGAGCGGGGCAGTGGGATTAGTTTGGGAATTGATACAGGACTATGGGGAGAGAGCGGGGCAGTGGGATTAGTTTGGGGATTGATACAGGACTATGGGGAGAGAGCGGGACAGTGGGATTAGTTTGGGGATTGATACAGGACTAGGGGGAGAGAGCGGGGCAGTGGGATTAGTTTGGAGATTGATAAAGGACTATGGGGAGAGAGCGGGGCAGTGGGATTAGTTTGGGGATTGATACAGGGCTATGGGGAGAGCGCGGGGCAGTGGGATTAGTTTGGGGATTGATACAGGACTATGGGGAGAGAGCAGGGCAGTGGGATTAGTTTGGGGATTGATACAGGACTATAGGGAGAGAGCGGGGCAGTGGGATTAGTTTGGGAATTGATACAGGACTATGGGGAGAGAGCGGGGCAGTGGGATTAGTTTGGGGATTGATACAGGACTATGGGGAGAGAGCAGGGCAGTGGGATTAGTTTGGGGATTGATACAGGACTATAGGGAGAGAGCGGGGCAGTGGGATTAGTTTGGGAATTGATACAGGACTATGGGGAGAGAGCGGGGCAGTGGGATTAGTTTGGGGATTGATACAGGACTATGGGGAGAGAGCAGGGCAGTGGGATTAGTTTGGGGATTGATACAGGACTATAGGGAGAGAGCGGGGCAGTGGGATTAGTTTGGGGATTGATACAGGACTATGGGCAGAGAGCGGGACAGTGGGATTAGTTTGGGGATTGATACAGGGCTATGGGGAGAGAGCGGGGCAGTGGGATTAGTTTGGGATTGATACAGGGCTATGAGGAGAGAGCGGGACAGTGGGATTAGTTTGGGGATTGATACAGGACTATGGGGAGAGAGCGGGGCAGTGGGATTAGTTTGGAGATTGATACAGGACTATGGGGAGAGAGCGGGACAGTGGGATTAGTTTGGGGATTGATACAGGACTATGAGGAGAGTGCGGGGCAGTGGGATCAGTTTGGGGATTGATACAGGACTATGGGGAGAGAGCTGGACAGTGGGATTAGTTTGGGGATTGATACAGGGCTATGGGGAGAGAGCGGGGCAGTGGGATTAGTTTGGAGATTGATACAGGACTATGGGGAGAGAGCGGGGCAGTGGGACTAGTTTGGAGATTGATACAGGACTATGGGGAGAGAGCGGGTCAGTGGGATTAGTTTGGGGATTGATACAGGACTATGGGGAGAGAGCGGGGCAGTGGGATTAGTTTGGGGATTGATACAGGACTATGGGGAGAGAGCGGGGCAGTGGGATTAGTTTGGAGATTGATACAGGACTATGGGGAGAGAGCGGGGCAGTGGGACTAGTTTGGAGATTGATACAGGACTATGGGGAGAGAGCGGGGCAGTGGGATTAGTTTGGGGATTGATACAGGACTATGGGGAGAGAGCGGGGCAGTGGGATTAGTTTGGGGATTGATACAGGACTATGGGGAGAGAGCGGGGCAGTGGGATTAGTTTGGGGATTGATACAGGACTATGGGGAGAGAGCGGGGCAGTGGGATTAGTTTGGGGATTGAAACAGGACTATAGGGAGAGAGCGGAAGAGTGGGATTAGTTTGGGGATTGATACAGGACTATGAGGAGAGTGCGGGGCAGTGGGATCAGTTTGGGGATTGATACAGGACTATGGGGAGAGAGCTGGACAGTGGGATTAGTTTGGGGATTGATACAGGGCTATGGGGAGAGAGCGGGGCAGTGGGATTAGTTTGGAGATTGATACAGGACTATGGGGAGAGAGCGGGGCAGTGGGACTAGTTTGGAGATTGATACAGGACTATGGGGAGAGAGCGGGTCAGTGGGATTAGTTTGGGGATTGATACAGGACTATGGGGAGAGAGCGGGGCAGTGGGATTAGTTTGGGGATTGATACAGGACTATGGGGAGAGAGCGGGGCAGTGGGATTAGTTTGGGGATTGAAACAGGACTATAGGGAGAGAGCGGAAGAGTGGGATTAGTTTGGAGATTGATACAGGGCTATGGGGAGAGAGCGGGGCAGTGGGATTAGTTTGGGGATTGATACAGGACTATGGGGAGATAGCGGGGCAGTGAGATTAGTTTGGAGATTGATACAGGACTATGGGGAGAGAGCGGGGCAGTGGGATTAGTTTGGAGATTGATACAGGACCATGGGGAGAGAGCGGGGCAGTGGGATTAGTTTGGCAGATTGATACAGGACTATGGGGAGAGAGCAGGGCAGTGGGATTAGTTTGGGGATTGATACAGGACTATGGAGAGAGAGCGGGGCAGTGGGATTAGTTTGAGGATTGGAACAGGACTATGGGGAGAGAGCGGGGCAGTGGGATTAGTTTGGGGATTGATACAGGACTATGGGGAGAGAGCGGGGCAGTGGGATTAGTTTGGAGATTGATACAGGACTATAGGGAGAGAGCGGGGCAGTGGGATTAGTTTGGGGATTGATACAGGACTATGGGGAGAGAGCGGGGCAGTGGGATTAATTTGGGGATTGATACAGGACTATGGGGAGAGAGCGGGGCAGTGGGATTAATTTGGGGATTGATACAGGACTATGGGGAGAGAGCGGGGCAGTGGGATTAGTTTGCGATTGATACAGGACTATGGGGAGAGAGCGGGGCACTGGGATTAGTTTGGGGTTGATACAGGACTATGGGGAGAGAGCGGGGCACTGGGATTAGTTTGGGGATTGATACAGGACTATGGGGAGAGAGCGGGGCAGTGGGATCAGTTTGGGGATTGATACAGGACTATGGGGAGAGAGCTGGACAGTGGGATTAGTTTGGGGATTGATACAGGGCTATGGGGAGAGAGCGGGGCAGTGGGATTAGTTTGGAGATTGATACAGGACTATGGGGAGAGAGCGGGGCAGTGGGACTAGTTTGGAGATTGATACAGGACTATGGGGAGAGAGCGGGTCAGTGGGATTAGTTTGGGGATTGATACAGGACTATGGGGAGAGAGCGGGGCAGTGGGATTAGTTTGGGGATTGATACAGGACTATGGGGAGAGAGCGGGGCAGTGGGATTAGTTTGGAGATTGATACAGGACTATGGGGAGAGAGCGGGGCAGTGGGACTAGTTTGGAGATTGATACAGGACTATGGGGAGAGAGCGGGGCAGTGGGATTAGTTTGGGGATTGATACAGGACTATGGGGAGAGAGCGGGGCAGTGGGATTAGTTTGGGGATTGATACAGGACTATGGGGAGAGAGCGGGGCAGTGGGATTAGTTTGGGGATTGATACAGGACTATGGGGAGAGAGCGGGGCAGTGGGATTAGTTTGGGGATTGAAACAGGACTATAGGGAGAGAGCGGAAGAGTGGGATTAGTTTGGGGATTGATACAGGACTATGAGGAGAGTGCGGGGCAGTGGGATCAGTTTGGGGATTGATACAGGACTATGGGGAGAGAGCTGGACAGTGGGATTAGTTTGGGGATTGATACAGGGCTATGGGGAGAGAGCGGGGCAGTGGGATTAGTTTGGAGATTGATACAGGACTATGGGGAGAGAGCGGGGCAGTGGGACTAGTTTGGAGATTGATACAGGACTATGGGGAGAGAGCGGGTCAGTGGGATTAGTTTGGGGATTGATACAGGACTATGGGGAGAGAGCGGGGCAGTGGGATTAGTTTGGGGATTGATACAGGACTATGGGGAGAGAGCGGGGCAGTGGGATTAGTTTGGAGATTGATACAGGACTATGGGGAGAGAGCGGGGCAGTGGGACTAGTTTGGAGATTGATACAGGACTATGGGGAGAGAGCGGGGCAGTGGGATTAGTTTGGGGATTGATACAGGACTATGGGGAGAGAGCGGGGCAGTGGGATTAGTTTGGGGATTGATACAGGACTATGGGGAGAGAGCGGGGCAGTGGGATTAGTTTGGGGATTGATACAGGACTATGGGGAGAGAGCGGGGCAGTGGGATTAGTTTGGGGATTGAAACAGGACTATAGGGAGAGAGCGGAAGAGTGGGATTAGTTTGGAGATTGATACAGGGCTATGGGGAGAGAGCGGGGCAGTGGGATTAGTTTGGGGATTGATACAGGACTATGGGGAGATAGCGGGGCAGTGAGATTAGTTTGGAGATTGATACAGGACTATGGGGAGAGAGCGGGGCAGTGGGATTAGTTTGGAGATTGATACAGGACCATGGGGAGAGAGCGGGGCAGTGGGATTAGTTTGGCAGATTGATACAGGACTATGGGGAGAGAGCAGGGCAGTGGGATTAGTTTGGGGATTGATACAGGACTATGGAGAGAGAGCGGGGCAGTGGGATTAGTTTGAGGATTGGAACAGGACTATGGGGAGAGAGCGGGGCAGTGGGATTAGTTTGGGGATTGATACAGGACTATGGGGAGAGAGCGGGGCAGTGGGATTAGTTTGGAGATTGATACAGGACTATAGGGAGAGAGCGGGGCAGTGGGATTAGTTTGGGGATTGATACAGGACTATGGGGAGAGAGCGGGGCAGTGGGATTAATTTGGGGATTGATACAGGACTATGGGGAGAGAGCGGGGCAGTGGGATTAATTTGGGGATTGATACAGGACTATGGGGAGAGAGCGGGGCAGTGGGATTAGTTTGCGATTGATACAGGACTATGGGGAGAGAGCGGGGCACTGGGATTAGTTTGGGGTTGATACAGGACTATGGGGAGAGAGCGGGGCACTGGGATTAGTTTGGGGATTGATACAGGACTATGGGGAGAGAGCGGGGCAGTGTGATTAGTTTGGGGATTGATACAGGCCTATGGGGATAGAGCCGGGCAGTGGGATTAATTTGGGGATTGATACAGGACTATGGGCAGAGAGCGGGACAGTGGGATTAGTTTGGGGATTGATACAGGGCTATGGGGAGAGAGCGGGGCAGTGGGATTAGTTTGGGGATTGATACAGGACTATGGGGAGAGAGCGGGGCAGTGGGATTAGTTTGGGGATTGATACAGGACTATGGGGAGAGAGCGGGGCAGTGGGATTAGTTTGGGGATTGATACAGGACTATGGGGAGAGAGCGGGGCAGTGGGATTAGTTTGGGGATTGAAACAGGACTATAGGGAGAGAGCGGAACAGTGGGATTAGTTTGGAGATTGATACAGGACTATGGGGAGAGAGCGGGGCAGTGGGATTAGTTTGGGAGATTGATAAAGGACTATGGGGAGAGAGCAGGGCAGTGGGATTAGTTTGGGGATTGATACAGGACTATGGAGAGAGAGCGGGGCAGTGGGATTAGTTTGGGGATTGGAACAGGACTATGGGGAGAGAGCGGGGCAGTGGGATTAGTTTGGGGATTGATACAGGACTATGGAGAGAGAGGGGGGCAGTGGGATTAGTTTGGGGATTGATACAGGACTATGGGGAGAGAGCGGGGCAGTGGGATTAGTTTGGGGATTGATACAGGACTATGGGGAGAGAGCGGGGCAGTGGGATTCGTTTGGGGATTGATACAGGACTATGGGGAGAGAGCGGGGCAGTGGGATTAGTTTGGGGATTGATACAGGACTATGGGGAGGGAGCGGGGCAGTGGGATTCGTTTGGGGATTGATACAGGACCATGGGGAGAGAGCGGGGCAGTGGGATTAGTTTGGAGATTGATACAGGACGATGAGGAGAGAGCGGGGCAGTGGGATTAGTTTCGGGATTGATACAGGACTATGGGGAGAGAGCGGGGCAGTGGGATTCGTTTGGGGATTGATACAGGACTATGGGGAGAGCAGGGCAGTGGGATTAGTTTGGAGATTGATACAGGACGATGAGGAGAGAGCGGGGCAGTGGGATTAGTTTGGGGATTGATACAGGACTATGGGGAGAGCAGGGCAGTGGGATTAGTTTGGAGATTGATACAGGACTATGGGGAGAGAGTGGGGCAGTGGGATTCGTTTGGGGATTGATACAGGACTATGGGGAGAGAGCGGGGCAGTGGGATTAGTTTGGGGATTGATACAGGACTATGGGGAGGGAGCGGGGCAGTGGGATTCGTTTGGGGATTGATACAGGACTATGGGGAGAGCGGGGCAGTGGGATTAGTTTGGAGATTGATACAGGACAATGGAGAGAGAGTGGGGCAGTGGGATTAGTTTGGGATTGATACAGGACTATGGGGAGAGAGCGGGGCAGTGGGATTACTTTGTGGATTGATACAGGACTATTGGGAGAGAGCGGGGCAGTGGGATTAGTTTGGAGATTGATACAGGACTATGGGGAGAGAGCGGGGCAGTGGGATTAGTTTGGAGATTGATACAGGACTATGGGGAGAGAGCGGGGCAGTGGGATTAGTTTGGGGATTGATAGAAGGCTATGGGGAGA
>NW_027252802.1:207500-222500 GCF_044704955.1 Pristiophorus japonicus
AGTTTAGGGATTGATGCAGGGCTATGGGGAGAGAGCAGGGCAGTGGGATTAGTTTAGGGATTGATGCAGGGCTATGGGGAGAGAGCAGGGCAGTGGGATTAGTTGAGGGATTGATAGACATACAGACAGAGAGAGACAGAGAGGGAGAGACACTTAGACAGGGAGAGAGAGACTGAGAGAGAGACAGAGAGGAAGAGAGAGAGACAGATAGAGTCAGAGAGAGAGAGACAGAGAGACAGAGAGGGTCAGAGAGAGAGAGCGAGACACACACAGAGAGTGAGAGACAGAAAGGGAGAGAGAGAGAGAGAGAGACAGACAGAGAGAGTCAGAGAGAAAACAAAATACAGAGAGGGAGAGAGAGAGAGAGACAGAGAGAGTGAGTGTGACAGAGAGAGAGAGATAGGCAGAGAGTGTCAGAGAGAGGGGGAGAGAGACAGACAGACAGAGAGAGAGGGATAGAGAGAGATAGGGAGAGTGAGAGAGAGAGAGAGACAGAAATAGTGAGAGAGACAGAGAGAGAGAGCGGGGATCAGAGGGAGGGACAGAGAGAGAGAGACAGTGAGAGAGAAAGAGAGACCGAGAGAGAGAAAGAGATGAAAGGAGACAGGAGAGAGATACAGAGAGACAGAGAGAAACTCGGAGACACAGAGAGAGAGAGACAGAGTGAGAGAGAGGGAGTGAGAGAGAGGGATAGAGAGAGAGACAGAGAGAGAGAGAGACAGAGAGACAGAGAGAGAGAGATAGGGAGTGAATGAGACAGAGAGAGAGAGAGACAGAGAGAGAGAGGGACGGAGAAAAAGACAGAGAGAAATAAGCCGTCAGAGAGAGAGACAGAGAGAGGGAGAGCGTGGGGGGGACAGAGAGAATAAAAGAGAGAGCAAGAGATGGAACGAAACAGAAGAGAGAGAGAGAGGGAGACAGAGAGCGAGAGTGATAGAGAGAGAGAGGGATAGGAAGAGAGACGGATGTTGAGAGAGGGGGAGAGACAGAGAAAGAGAGGGAGAAACACAGAGAGAGGGAGAGAGACAGAGAGAGAGAGAGGGAGAAACAGAGAGAGAGAGACAGATAGAGAGACAGAGATAGAGAGAGAGAGAAAGTGAGCGAGAGACAGAGAGATAGAAACAGATAGAGAGAGAGAGAGAGACAGAGCGAGGCTGTCAGAGAGAGAGAGACAGAGAAAGAGAAAGAGAGAGGGAGATAGAATGAGAGAGAGATGGAAAGAGACAGGAGAGAGAGAGGGAGAGAGACAGAGAGAGAAACACAGAGAGAGGGACAGAGAGAGGGAGAGAGAGAGAGTGACAGAGACAGAGAAAGAGAGAGAGACAGACAGATAGAAAGACAGAGAGAAAGAGAGAGATGGAAAGAGACAGGAGAGTGGGAGAGAGGGATAGAGAGAGATAGGAAGAGAGAGACAGAGAGGGAATAAGACAGAGAGAGAGAGGAGAGAGACAGAGAGAACAAGTCAGAGAGAGAGACAGAGCGAGAGAACGAGGCAGAGAGAGAGACAGAGAGAGTGAGTGTGACTGAGAGACAGAGAGAGACAGAGAGTGTCAGAGAGAGGTAGAGTGAAACAGACAGAGAGAAAGGGGGATAGAGAGAGATAGGGAGAGAGGGACAGAGAGAGAGAGACGACAGAAAGAGAGACAGATAGATAGAGAGAGAGAGTGAGAGAGACAGTGAGAGAGAGATAGAGAGAGAGACAGAGCGAGAGAGAGAAAGATGGAAAGAGACAGGAGAGAGACAGAGAGAGAAACTCAGAGACACAGAGAGAGAGAGAGACAGAGAGAGAGAGAGACAGATAAAGAGAGAGAGAGATAGAGACAGAGAGAGACAGACACAGAGAGAGAAAATGAGTGAGTGAGAGAGACAGAGAGAGAGAGCAAGAAACGGAGAAAGAGAGAGAGAGAGACAGAGAGACAGAGAGTTAGAGACAGAGAGAGATAGACAGAGAGTGAGAAAATGAGAGAGTGAGAGAGATAGAGAGAGAGAGATAGAGACAGAGAGTTATATATATATATATATAGAGAGGGAGACAGAGAGAGGGACAGAGAGAGAGAGAGATGGAAAAATGCAGGAGAGAGAGACAGAGAGAGAAAGAGAGGGATAGAGAGAGAGGGGGATAGAGAGAGAGAGGGATAGGGAGAAAGAGGGAGAGAGACAGAAAGAGAGAGAGAAACACAGGGAAAGAGAGAGAGAGAGAGAGAGACAGAGAGATAGAGATTGTAGGACAGAGAGAGAGAGAGGCACAGAGAGAGAGGGAGATAGGTAGAAGGACAGAGAGAGGGAAAGAGAGAGGGAGAGAGAGAGAGTGAGAGCGAGAGGAACAGAGAGAGGGACAGAGAGAGAGAAAGAGCGAGAAAGAGAGATACACAGTGAGAGAGAGAGACAGAGAGAGAGAGAGAGAGAGACAGAAATAGGGCGAGACAGAGAGAGGGACAGAGTGAAAGAGAGGAACAGAGAGAGTGAGTGAGACAGAGAGAGAGACAGTGAGAGAGAGCGAGAGGGAGAGAGAGAGTGTGTGTGTGTGTGTCTCTCTCTCTCTCTCTGTCTCACTTTCTGTATCAATTCTGGGATTGATACAGGAGTATGGGGAGAGAGCGGGTCAGTGGGATTAGTTTGGGGATTGATACAGGACTATGGGGAGAGAGCGGGGCAGTGGGATTAGTTTGGGGATTGATACAGGGCTATGGTGAGAGAGCGGGGCAGTGGGATCAGTTTGGGGATTGATACAGGACTATGGGGAGAGAGCGGGACAGTGGGATTAGTTTGGGGATTGATACAGGACTATGGGGAGAGAGCGGGTCAGTGGGATTAGTTTGGGGATTGATACAGGACTATGGGGAGAGAGCGGGGCAGTGGGATTAGTTTGGGGATTGATACAGGGCTATGGTGAGAGAGCGGGGCAGTGGGATCAGTTTGGGGATTGATACAGGACTATGGGGAGAGAGCGGGGCAGTGGGATTAGTTTGGGGATTGATACAGGACTATGGGGAGAGAGCGGGGCAGTGGGATTAGTTTGGGGATTGATACAGGACTATGGGGAGAGAGCGGGGCAGTGGGATTAGTTTCGGGATTGATAGACATACAGAGAGAGACAGAGAGGGAGAGACACTTAGACAGGGAGAGAGAGACTGAGAGAGATACAGAGAGGAAGAGAGAGAGAGAGACAGATAGAGTCAGAGAGAGAGAGACAGAGAGACAGAGAGGTTCAGAGAGAGAGAGCGAGACACACACACAGAGTGAGAGACAGAAAGGGAGAGAGAGAGAGAGAGACAGAGAGAGTCAGAGAGAGAAAGAAAGACAGAGAGAGAGAGAGAGAGAGACAGAGAGAGTGAGTGTGACAGAGAGAGAGAGAGAGGCAGAGAGTGTCAGAGAGAGGGGGAGAGAGACAGACAGACAGTGAGAGAGGGATAGAGAGAGATAGGGAGAGTGAGAGAGAGAGAGAGACAGAAATAGTGAGAGAGACAGAGAGAGAGAGCGGGGAACAGAGGGAGGGACAGAGAGAGAGAGACAGTGAGAGAGAAAGAGAAACCGAGAGAGAGAAAGAGATGGAAAGAGACAGGAGAGAGATACAGAGAGACAGAGAGAAACTCAGAGACACAGAGAGAGAGAGACAGAGAGAGAGAGAGAGGGAGTGAGAGAGAGGGATAGAGAGAGGGATAGAGAGAGAGACAGAGAGAGAGAGAGACAGAGAGACAGAGAGAGAGAGATAGGGAGTGAATGAGACAGAGAGAGAGAGAGACAGACAGAGAGAAAGACAGAGAGAGATAGAGAGACAGAGAGAGAGAGAGCATGGGGGGGACAGAGAGAAAGAAAGAGAGAGCAAGAGATGGAAAGAAACAGGAGAGAGAGAGAGGGAGACAGAGATAGAGGGAGAGAGAAAGAGAGCGAGAGACAGAGAGATAGAAACAGATAGAGAGAGAGAGAGACAGAGCGAGGCTGTCAGAGAGAGAGAGACAGAGAGAGAGAAAGAGAGAGGGAGATAGAATGAGAGAGAGATGGAAAGAGACAGGAGAGAGAGAGGGAGAGAGACAGAGAGAGAAACACAGAGAGAGGGACAGAGAGAGGGAGAGAGAGAGAGTGACAGAGACAGAGAAAGAGAGCGAGACAGACAGATAGAGAGACAGAGAGAGATGGAAAGAGACAGGAGAGTGGGAGAGAGGGATAGAGAGAGATATGAAGAGAGAGACAGAGAGGGAATGAGACAGAGAGAGAGAGAAGGAGAGAGACAGAGCGAGAGAGAGAGACAGAGAGAGAAGGAGAAAGACAGAGCGAGAGAGAGAGACAGAGAGAACAAGTCAGAGAGAGAGACAGAGTGAGAGAACGAGGCAGAGAGAGAGACAGAGAGAGTGAGTGTGACTGAGAGACAGAAAGAGACAGAGAGTGTCAGAGAGAGGTTGAGTGAAACAGACAGAGAGAAAGGGGGATAGAGAGAGATAGGGAGAGAGGGACAGAGAGAGAGAGACGACAGAAAGAGAGACAGATAGATCGAGAGAGAGAGTGAGAGAGACAGTGAGAGAGAGAGATAGAGAGAGAGACAGAGAGACAGAGCGAGAGAGAGAAAGATGGAAAGAGACAGGAGAGAGACAGAGAGAGAAACTCAGAGACACAGAGAGAGAGAGAGACAGAGAGAGAGAGAGAGAGAGAGCGAGAAACAGATAAAGAGAGAGAGAGAGAGAGAGACAGAGAGAGACAGACAGAGAGAGACAGAGAGAGAGAGAGAAAATGAGTGAGCGAGAGAGACAGAGAGCCAGAGAGAGAGAGCAAGAAACGGAGAAAGAGAGAGAGAGAGAGACAGAGAGATAGAGATTGTAGGACAGAGAGAGAGAGAGGCACAGAGAGAGAGAGGGAGATAGGGAGAAGGACAGAGAGAGGGAAAGAGAGAGGGAGAGAGAGAGAGAGAGAGCGAGAGGAACAGAGAGAGGGACAGAAAGAGAGAAAGAGCGAGAAAGAGAGATACAGAGTGAGAGAGAGAGACAGAGAGAGAGAAAGAGAGAGAGACAGAAATAGGGCGAGACAGAGAGAGGGACAGAGTGAAAGAGAGGAACAGAGAGAGTGAGAGAGACAGAGAGATAGACAGTGAGAGAGAGCGAGAGGGAGAAAGAGAGTGTGTGTGTGTGTGTCTCTCTCTCTCTGTCTGTCTCACTTTCTGTATCGATTCTGGGATTGATACAGGACTATGGGGAGAGAGCGGGGCAGTGGGATTACTTTGGGGATTGGTACAGGGGTATGGGGAGAGAGCGGGGCAGTGGGATTAGTTTGGGGATTGATACAGGACTATGGGGAGAGAGCGGGGCAGTGGGATTAGTTTGGGGATTGGTACAGGGGTATGGGGAGAGAGTGGGTCAGTGGGATTAGTTTGGGGATTGATACAGGACTATGGGGAGAGAGCGGGGCAGTGGGATTAGTTTGGGGATTGATACAGGACTATGGGGAGAGAGCGGGGCAGTGGGATTAGTTTGGAGATTGATACAGGGCTATGGGGAGAGAGCGGGGCAGTGGGATTAGTTTGGGGATTGATACAGGACTATGGGGAGAGAGCGGGGCAGTGGGATTAGTTTGGGGATTGATACAGGACTATGGGGAGAGAGCGGGGCAGTGGGATTAGTTTAGGGATTGATACAGGACTATGGGGAGAGAGCGGGGCAGTGGGATTAGTTTGGGGATTGATACAGGACTATGGGGAGAGAGCGGGGCAGTGGGATTAGTTTGGGGATTGATACAGGACTATGGGGAGAGAGCGGGGCAGTGGGATTAGTTTGGGGATTGATACAGGACTATGGGGAGAGAGCGGGACAGTGGGATTAGTTTGGGGATTGATATAGCATTATGGGGAGAGAGCGGGGTAGTGGGATTAGTTTGGGGATTGATACAGGACTATGGGGAGAGAGCGGGGCAGTGGGATTAGTTTGGGGATTGATACAGGACTATGGGGAGAGAGCGGGGCAGTGGGATTAGTTTGGGGATTGATACAGGACTATGGGGAGAGAGCGGGGCAGTGGGATTAGTTTGGAGATTCATACAGGACTATGGGGGGAGAGCGGGGCAGTGGGATTGTTTGGGGATTGATACAGGAGTATGGGGATAGAGCGGGGCAGTGGGATTGGTTTGGGAATTGATATAGCACTTTAGGGAGAGAGCGGGGCAGTGGGATTAGTTTGGGATTGATACAGGACTATAGGGAGAGAGCGGGGCAGTGGGATTAGTTTGGAGATTGATACAGGACTATGGGGAGAGAGCGGGGCAGTGGGATTAGTTTGGGTGAAATTGAGCACCCATTTTACATGAGATGCGTGGTGACCATTTTACACCAGGACACGTGTCTGGGTGATCTGTGATCAAACCTGGTTTGCCTGCCTGGGCTCGGGGCTTTGTGTATTGGTCCCAGTCTCTGGGTCCTTCATGTGTTTGAAGAGTTTGAAGTCAGTCACACCTTGTTGAACCATTTCATTCTTTCAGGGCATTGATGGTAAACAGTTTCAATCCTGTGTATCTGTGAGGGGGCGACACAATCGTATTTACACCTTATTCAAACCAACAAAACTTCTCCATGTCCTGCCCTGTGAAGATATCACACCGTTCCACAAAGCAGCATTGTCTGAATCAGCCTTTGATCCCATATACTGCTCAATCTGAAACACTCCCAGTTTTCAGATGGAGAAACGAGATTTAACCCACACATTCCAAGCCACAATTGGATGGTTAGCAAATCAAAAATGTCCCAGAAATGTGATTTCTTGCTGTGGGTTTAAACAGTCAGGCTGCAATATGTCAGGGTACTTTTCAATCAAGGACACATCAGAATGGGAATGAGAGACAGGGAGAGAGAAAAAGAGAGGTGGACAGGGAGAAGCAGTGAGAGAATTTGGGATAGAGAGAGCGTGTTACAGAAAAGGGAAAGAAAGAGAGAGATCGGAAATGGACAGCAGCACAGACAGAGGAAAAAGTGAAAGAGAGATAGATGGATAGAAATTGGGAGCGAGGGAGAGAGTGAGGGAGCAAGACGGAGAGAGGGAGACAGAGAGACTGACGGAGAGCGAGAGAGAGAGAGGAACAGAGATACAGAGAGGGAGAGAGACAGGGAGACTGAAAGAGAGAGCGAGAGAGAGAGAGGAACAGAGATAGAGAGGGAGAGAGACAGGGCGACTGAAAGAGAGAGCGAGAGAGAGAGAGGAACAGAGATACAGAGAGGGAGAGAGACAGGGAGACTGAAAGAGAGAGCGAGAGAGAGAGGAACAGAGATACAGAGAGGGAGAGAGACAGGGACCCGGAAACAGAGAGCGAGAGAGAGAGAGAGGAACAGACAGAGAGAGAGACTGACAGAGAGAAAGCGAGTGGGACAGAGAGAGTTGGGCATTTAATCTCCCTCCACACTGTCCCATCAAACCTCCCTGGGCAGGTACAGGGGGTTAGATACAGAGTCCCTCTCTCTCTCTCTCTCATTCAGTCTCCCTGTCTCTCTGTCAGTCTCACTCTCAGTCTGTTCCCCTCTCACTCTCGCTCGCTACACTGTCCCATCAAACACTCCCAGGGCAGGTACAGGGGGTTAGATACAGAGTAAAGCTCCCTCTACACTGTCCCATCAAACACTCCCAGGGCAGGTACAGGGGGTTAGATACAGAGTAAAGCTCCCTCTACACTGTCCCATCAAACACTCCCAGGGCAGGTATAGGGGGTTAGATACAGAGTAAAGCTCCCTCAACACTGTCCCATCAAACACTCCCAGGGCAGGTACAGCACAGAGTTAGATACAGAGTAAAGCTCCCTCTACACTGTCCCATCAAACACTCCCAGGGCAGGTACAGGGGGTTAGATACAGAGGAAAGCTCCCTCTACACTGTCCCATCAAACACTCCCAGGGCAGGTACAGGGGGTTAGATACAGAGTAAAGCTCCCTCTACACTGTCCCATCAAACACTCCCAGGGCAGGTACAGGGGGTTAGATACAGAGTAAAGCTCCCTCTACACTGTCCCATCAAACACTCCCAGGGCAGGTACAGGGGGTTAGATACAGAGTAAAGCTCCCTCTACACTGTCCCATCAAACAATCCCAGAGCAGGTACAGGGGGTTAGATACAGAGTAAAGCTCCCTCTACACTGTCCCATCAAACACTCCCAGGGCAGGTACAGGGGGTTAGATACAGAGTAAAGCTCCCTCTACACTGTCCCATCAAACACTCCCAGGGCATGTACAGGGGGTTAGATACAGAGTAAAGCTCCCTCTACACTGTCCCATCAAACACTCCCAGGGCAGGTACAGGGGGTTAGATACAGAGTAAAGCTCCCTCTACACTGTCCCATCAAACACTCCCCGGGCAGGTACAGGGGGTTAGATACAGAGTAAAGCTCCCTCTACACTGTCCCATCAAACACTCCCAGGGCAGGTACAGGGGGTTAGATACAGAGTAAAGCTCCCTCTACACTGTCCCATCAAACACTCCCAGGGCAGGTACAGGGGGTTAGATACAGAGTAAAGCTCCCTCTACACTGTCCCATCAAACAGTCCCAGGGCAGGTACAGCACGGGGTTAGATACAGAGTAAAGCTCCCTCTACACTGTCCCATCAAACACTCCCAGGGCAGGTACAGGGGGTTAGATACAGAGTAAAGCTCCCTCTACACTGTCCCATCAAACACTCCCAGGGCAGGTACAGGAGGTTAGATACAGAGTAAAGCTCCCTCTACACTGTCCCATCAAACACTCCCAGGGCAGGTACAGGGGGTTAGATACAGAGTAAAGCTCCCTCTACACTGTCCCATCAAACACTCCCAGGGCAGGTACAGGGGATTAGATACAGAGTAAAGCTCTCTCGACACTGTCCCATCAAACACTCCCAGGGCAGGGTCAGGGGGTTAGATACAGAGTAAAGCTCCCTCTACACTGTCCCATCAAACACTCCCAGGACAGGTACAGCACGGGGTTAGATACAGAGTAAAGTTCCCTCTACACTGTCCCATCAAACACTCCCAGGGCAGGGTCAGGAGGTTAGATACAGAGTAAAGCTCCCTCTACACTGTCCCATCAAACACTCCCAGGGCAGGGTCAGGGGGTTAGATACAGAGTAAAGCTCCCTCTACACTGTCCCATCAAACACTCCCAGGGCAGGTACAGGGGGTTAGATACAGAGTAAAGCTCCCTCTGCACTGTCCCATCAAACACGCCCAGGGCAGGTACAGGGGGTTAGATACAGAGTAAAGCTCCCTCGACACTGTCCCATCAAACACTCCCAGGGCAGGTACAGGGGGTTAGATACAGAGTAAAGCTCCCTCTACACTGTCCCATCAAACACTCCCAGGGCAGTTACAGGGGGTTAGATACAGAGTAAAGCTCCCTCTACACTGTCCCATCAAACACTCCCAGGGCAGGTACAGGGGGTTAGATACAGATTAAAGCTCCCTCTACACTGTCCCATCAAACACTCCCAGGGCAGTTACAGGAGGTTAGATACAGAGTAAAGCTCCCTCTACACTGTCCCATCAAACACTCCCAGGGCAGGTACAGGGGGTTAGATACAGAGTAAAGCTCCCTCTACACTGTCACATCAAACCCTCCCAGGGCAGGTACACTTTTAAGCAGCTAACGTTAAATTAGAGAGTACTCGGTCTCTGTAATCAATCTCCCAGTGTTAACATCAAATGGCGACCATTAACAAATGTAAAATGGATGACTGAAGTTCGGTATGTGCATTGTCACTGTGGTTCAGGGAGAGCTTCAGAGAGACACAGAGAGAGAGAGAGGGAGATATACAGAGAAAGAAACAGACATACAGACAGAGAGAGACAGAGCGACAGAGAGGGTGAGAGTCAGAGAGAGAGAGACAGAGAGAGTCAGAGAGAGAGCGAGAGAGACAGAGAGAGGGATAGAGAGAGAGAGAGAGAGAGAGAGAGATGGATGGAGAGAGTCAGCGAGAGAGAGAGAGAGACTGAGAGAGTCAGAGAGAGAGAGACAGAGAGAGTCAAAGAGAGAGAGGGAGAGACAGAGAGAGAGAGATAGTGAGAGAGAGAGACAGAGAGGGAGAAAGAGAGAGTCAGAGAGAGAGTCAGAGATAGAGAGAGACAGAGATAGTCAGATGGAGAGTGAGAGAAATAGAGAGAGAGAGAGAGACAGAGAGAGTCAGAGATTCAGAGAGAGAGACAGAGAGAGTCAGAGAGAGAGAGACAGAGAGAGTCAAAGACAGAGAGGGAGAGACAGAGAGAGAGAGACAGAAAAAGAGACATAGAAATAGAGACACAGAGAGAGAGTGAGAGAGAGAGAGACAGAGAGGGAGAGAGAGAGAGATAGAGAGTGACAAGAGAGTGAGAGAGAGACAGAGAGAGTCAGAGAGAGAGAGACAGCGAGAGTCAGAGAGAGAGCGAGACAGAGAGAGACGGAGAGAGTCAGAGAGTGAGAGAGACAGAGAGAGTCAGAGAGAGAGAGAGAGACAGAGAGAGTCAGAGAGAGAGAGTTCGGGGGATAGAGAGAGATAGGGAGAGAGAGAGTGATACAGAGAGAGTCAAAGAGAGAGAGGGAGAGACAGAGAGAGATAGTTAGGGGAATAGAGAGAGATAGGGAGAGAGCGAGTGATACAGAGAGAGTCAAAGAGAGTTTGGGGATTGATACAGGACTATGGGGAGAGAGGGGGGCAGTGGGATTAGTTTGGAGTTTGATACAGGGCGATGGGGAGAGAGCGGGGCAGTGGGATTAGTTTGGAGATTGATACAGGACTATGGGGAGAGAGCAGGGCAGTGGGATTAGTTTGGGGATTGATACAGGACTATGGGGAGAGAGGGGCAGTGGGATTAGTTTGGAGATTGATACAGGACTATGGGGAGAGAGGGGCAGTGGGATTAGTTTGGAGATTGATACAAGACTATGGGGAGAGAGTGGGACAGTGGGATTAGTTTGGGGATTGATACAGGACTATGGGGAGAGAGCGGGGGCAGTGGGATTAGTTTGGAGATTGATACAAGGCTAAGGGGAGAGAGTGGGGCAGTGAGATTTGTTTGGAGATTGATACAGGACTATGGGGACAGAGGGGGGCAGTGGGATTAGTTTGGGGATTGATACAGGACTATGGAGAGAGAGCGGGGCAGTGGGATTAGTTTGGAGATTGATACAGGACTATGGGGAGAGAGCGGGGCAGTGAGATTAGTTTGGAGATTGATACTGGACTCTGGGGAGAGAGGGGGGCAGTGGGATTAGTTTGGGGATTGATACAGGACTATGGAGAGAGAGCGGGGCAGTGGGATTAGTTTGGGGATTGATACAGGATTATGGAGAGAGAGTGGGGCAGTGGGATTAGTTTGGGGATTGATACAGGACTATGGGGAGAGAGCGGGGCAGTGGGAGTAGTTTGGGGATTGATACAGGACTATGGGGAGAGAGCGGGGCAGTGGGATTAGTTTGGGGATTGATACAGGACTATGGGGAGAGAGCGGGGCAGTGGGAATAGTTTGGGGATTGATACAGGACTATGCGGAGAGAGCGGGACAGTGGGATTAGTTTGGAGATTGATACAGGACTATGGGGAGAGAGGGGCAGTGGGATTAGTTTGGAGATTGATACAAGACTATGGGGAGAGAGCGGGGCAGTGGGATTAGTTTGGAGATTGATACAGGACTATGGGGAGAGAGGGGGGCAGTGGGATTAGTTTGGGGATTGATACAGGACTATGGAGAGAGAGCGGGGCAGTGGGATTAGTTTGGGGATTGACACAGGACTATGGAGAGAGAGTGGGGCAGTGGGATTAGTTTGGGGATTGATACAGGACTATGGGGAGAGAGCGGGGCAGTGGGATTAGTTTGAGGATTGATACAGGACTATGGGGAGAGAGCGGGGCAGTGGGATTAGTTTGGGGATTGATACAGGACTATGGGAAGAGAGCGGGGCAGTGGGATTAGTTTGGGGATTGATACAGGACTATGAGGAGAGAGCGGGGCAGTGGGATTAGTTTGGAGATTGATACAGAACAATGGGGAGTGAGCGGGGCAGTGGGATTAGTTTGGGGATTGATACAGGACTATGGGAAAGAGCGGGGCAGTGGGATTAGTTTGCGATTGATACAGGACTATGGGGAGAGAGCGGGACAGTGGGATTAGTTTGGGGATTGATACAGGACTATGGAGAGAGAGTGGGGCAGTGGGATTAGTTTGGGGATTTATACAGGACTATGGGGAGAGAACGGGGCAGTGGGATTAGTTTGGGGATTGATACAGGATTATGGGGAGAGAGCGGGGCAGTGGGATTAGTTTGGGGATTGATTCAGGGCTATGGGGAGAGAGCGGGGCAGTGGGATTAGTTTGGGGATTGATACAGGACTATGGGGAGAGAGCGAGGCAGTGGGATTAGTTTGGGGATTGATACAGGACTATGGGGAGTGAGCGGGGCAGTGGGATTAGTTTGGGGATTGATTCAGGGCTATGGGGAGAGAGCGGGGCAGTGGGATTAGTTTGGGGATTGACACAGGACTATGGAGAGAGAGTGGGGCAGTGGGATTAGTTTGAGGATTGATACAGGACTATGGGGAGAGCGCGGGGCAGTGGGATTAGTTTGGAGATTGATACAGGACTATGGGGAGAGAGCGGGGCAGTGGGATTAGTTTGGGGATTGATACAGGACTATGGGGATAGAGCGGGGTAGTGGGATTATTTAGGAGATTGATACAGGACTATGGGTAGAGAGCGGGGTAGTGGGATTAGTTTGGGGATTGATACAGGACTATGGGGAGAGAGCGGGGCAGTGGGATTAGTTTGGGGATTGATACAGGACTATGGGGAGAGAGCGGGGCAGTGGGATTAGTTTGGAGATTGATACAGGAATATGGGGAGAGAGCGGGGCAGTGGGATTAGTTTGGGGATTGATACAGGACTATGGGGAGAGAGCGGGGCAGTGGGATTAGTTTGGGGATTGATACAGGACAATGGGGAGAGAGCGGGGCAGTGGAATTAGTTTGGGGATTGATACAGGGCTGTGGGGAGAGAGCGGGGTAGTGGGATTAGTTTGGAGATTGATACAGGGCTGTGGGGAGAGAGCGGGGCAGTGGGATTAGTTTGGGGATTGATACAGGGCTATGGGGAGAGAGCACGACAGTGGGATTAGTTTGGGGATTGATACAGGACTATGGGGAGAGAGCGGGACAGTGGGATTAGTTTGGGGATTGATACAGGACTATGGGGAGAGAGCGGGACAGTGGGATTAGTTTGGGGATTGATACAGGACTATGGGGAGAGAGCGGGACAGTGGGATTAGTTTGGAGATTGATACAGGACTATGGGGAGAGAGCGGGGCAGTGGGATTAGTTTGGGGATTGATACAGGGCTATGGGGAGAGAGCGGGACAGTGGGATTAGTTTGTGTGAGATTGAGCAGCCATTTTACGAGATGCGTGGTGACCATTTTATACCAAGTCTCTTGTTACAGAGTCCGAGAGACTGAGGGAGACAGGGAGAGACAGAGAGAGAGAGACAGAGAGAGAGAGATGGAGAGAGAGAGACAGAGAGAGAGAGAGAGGAGAGAGAGAGAGAGATGGAGATAGAGAGGGAGAGAGAGACAGAGACAGAGCGAGAGAGAGAGAGAGAGAGAGAGACAGGTCATGAGACCGAGAGAGATAAAGGGAAAGACAGATAAGAGAGAAAGTGAGAAACAGAGAGAGAGAAAGACAGAGAGAGAAAGAGACAGAGAGAGACAGAGAGAGAGACAGAACATGAGAGTGCGAGAGAGAGACAGGGATTGAGAGGCAGAGAGATAGAGAGACAGAGAGAGAGCGAGAGAGAGAGATATTGTGAGAGAGTGCGAAAGCGAGACAGAGATTGAGAGAGAGAGGGAGGAACAGAGAGAGAGAGAGGGAGGGAGAAAGAGGGAGGGATACAGTGTGAGAGAGAGCGAGAGAGAGAGAGACGGAGAGAGATAGAGAGACGGAGAGAACAATAGAGAGAGAGCGGGAGAGAGAGAGGTAGAGAGAGAGGGAGAGAAACAGAGAGAGAGAGAAAGCGAGAGAGAGAGCGATGAAGCGATACAGAGTGGGAGAGAGGGAGAGAGACAGAGACAGAGGGAGAGAGAGGTAGCGAGACAGAATGGGAGAGATAGAGTTGGAGAGAGGGAGAGTGGGAGAGGGAGATAGAGGGAGTGAGACAGAGAGACAAACAGAGAGGTGCTCTCTCCAAATGTAATTAACTATAAGACCGCAGGTAACTAACTAATGAAACGGATAAGATAATGAGGGGGTCGACAAGGTGGATGCAGAGAGGATGTTCCCACTGATGGGGGAGACTAGAACTAGGGGGCATGGTCTTAGAATAAGGGGCCGCCCATTTAAAACTGAGATGAGGAGGAATTTCTTCTCTCAGAGGGTTGTAAATCTGTGGAACTCGCTGCCTCAGAGAGCTGTGGAAGCCGGGACATTGAATATATTTAAGACAGAGATAGACAGTCCCTTAACCGATAAGGGATAAGGGTTTATAGGGAGCGGGCAGGGAAGTGGAGCTGAGTCCATGATCGGATCAGACATGATCGTATTAAATGGTGGAGCAGGCTCGAGGGGCCATATGGCCTACTCCTGCTCCTATTTCATATGTTCTTATCTCCGTATCTAACCCCGTGCTGTACCTGCCCTGGGAGTGTTTGATGGGACAGTGTCGAGGTAGCTTTACTCTGTATCTAACCCCCTGTACCTGCCCTGGGAGTGTTTGATGGGACAGTGTAGAGGGAGCTTTACTCTGTATCTAACCCCCTGTACCTGCCCTGGGAGTGTTTGATGGGACAGTGTAGAGGGAGCTTTACTCTGTATCTAACCCCCTGTACCTGCCCTGGGAGTGTTTGATGGGACAGTGTAGAGGGAGCTTTACTCTGTATCTAACCCCCTGTACCTGCCCTGGGAGTGTTTGATGGGACAGTGTAGAGGGAGCTTTACTCTGTATCTAACCCCCTGTACCTGCCCTGGGAGTGTTTGATGGGACAGTGTAGAGGGAGCTTTATTCTCTATCTAAACCCCTGTACCTGCCCTGGGAGAGGGACAGAGTGAGGA
>NW_027252802.1:230000-237500 GCF_044704955.1 Pristiophorus japonicus
ATTAGTTTGGGGATTGATACAGGACTATGGGGAGAGAGCGGGGCAGTGGGATTAGTTTGGGGATTGATACAGGACTATGGGGAGAGAGCGGGGCAGTGGGATTAGTTTGGAGATTGATACAGGGCTATGGGGAGAGAGCGGGGCAGTGGGATTAGTTTGGAGATCGATACAGGACTATGGGGAGAGAGCGGGGCAGTGGGATTAGTTTGGGGATTGATACAGGACTATGGGGAGAGATCGGGGCAGTGGGATTAGTTTGGGGATTGATACAGGACTATGGGGAGTGAGCGGGGCAGTGGGATTAGTTTGGGGATTGATACAGGACTATTGGGAGAGAGCGGGGCAGTGGGATTAGTTTGGGGATTGATACAGTACTATGGGGAGAGAGCGGGGCAGTGGGATTAGTTTGGGGATTGATACAGGACTATGGGGAGAGAGCGGGGCAGTGGGATTAGTTTGGGGATTGATACAGGACTATGGGGAGAGAGCGGGGCAGTGGGATTAGTTTGGGGATTGATACAGGACTATGGGGAGAGAGTGGGTCAGTGGGATTAGTTTGGGGATTGATACAGGACTATGGGGAGAGAGCGGGAGAGTGGGATTAGTTTGGGGATTGATACAGGACTATGGGGAGAGAGCGGGGCAGTGGGATTAGTTTGGGGATTGATACAGGACTATGGGGAGAGAGTGGGGCAGTGGGATTAGTTTGGGGATTGATACAGGGCTATGGGGAGAGAGCGGGGCAGTGGGATTAGTTTGGGGATTGATACAGGGCTATGGGGAGAGAGCGGGGCAGTGGGATTAGTTTGGGGATTGATGCAGGACTATGGGGAGAGAGCGGGGCAGTGGGAGTAGTTTGGGAATTGATACAGGACTATGGGGAGAGTGCGGGGCAGTGGGATTAGTTTGGGGATTGATACAGGACTATGGGGAGAGAGCGGGGCAGTGGGATTAGTTTGGGGATTGATACAGGACTATGGGGAGAGAGCGGGGCAGTGGGATTAGTTTGGGGATTGATACAGGGCTATGGGGAGAGAGCGGGGCAGTGGGATTAGTTTGGGGATTGATAGAGGACTATGGGGAGAGAGTGGGGCAGTGGAATTAGTTTGGGGATTGATATAGGGCTATGGGGAGAGAGCGGGGCAGTGGGATTAGTTTGGGGATTGATACAGGACTATGGGGCGAGAGCGGGGCAGTGGGTTTAGTTTGGGGATTGATACAGGACTATGGGGAGAGAGCGGGGCAGTGGGATTAGTTTGGGGATTGATAGAGGACTATGGGGAGAGAGCGGGGCAGTGGGATTAGTTTGGGGATTGATACACGACTATGGGGAGAGAGCGGGTCAGTGGGATTAGTTTGGGGACTGATACAGGACTATGGGGAGAGAGCGGGGCAGTGGGATTAGTTTGGGGATTGATACAGGACTATGGGGAGAGAGCGAGGCAGTGGGATTAGTTTGGGGATTGATACAGGGCTATGGGGAGAGAGCGGGGCAGTGGGATTAGTTTGGGGATTGATACAGGACTATGGGGAGAGAGCGGGACAGTGGGATTAGTTTGGGGATTGATACAGGACTATGGGGAGAGAGTGGGGCAGTGGGATTAGTTTGTGGATTGATACAGGACTATGGGGAGAGAGCGGGGCAGTGGGATTAGTTTGTGGATTGATACAGGACTATGGGGAGAGAGCGGGGCAGTGGGATTAGTTTGGGGATTGATACAGGACTATGGGGAGAGAGCGGGAGAGTGGGATTAGTTTGGGGATTGATGCAGGACTATGGGGTGAGAGCGGGGCAGTGGGATTAGTTTTGGGATAGAGAGAGATAGGGAGATTGAGAGAGAGAGGGAGACAGAAATAGTGATAGAGACAGAGAGAGCGGGGAACAGAGGGAGGGACAGAGAGAGAGAGACAGTGAGAGAGAAAGAGAGATCGAGTGAGAGAAAGAGATGAAAAGAGACAGGAGAGAGATACAGAGAGACAGAGAGAAACTCAGAGACACAGAGAGAGAGAGACAGAGAGAGAGAGAGGGAGTGAGAGAGAGGGATAGAGAGAGAGGGATAGAGAGAGAGACAGAGAGAGAGAGATAGGGAGTGGATGAGACAGAGAGAGAGAGAGAGACAGAGAGAGAGAGGGACGGAGAGAAAGACAGAGAGAGATAGAGAGACAGAGAGAGAGAGAGCGTGAGGGGGACAGAGAGAAAGAAAGAGAGAGCAAGAGATGGAAAGAAACAGGAGAGAAAGAGAGAGGGAGAGAGAGAGAGAGAGAGAGAGAGAAAGAGAGAGGGAGAGAGACAGAGAGAGAGAGGGGGAGAAACAGAGAGAGAGAGACAGATAGAGAGACAGAGATAGAGAGAGAGAGAAAGAGAGCGAGAGACAGAGAGATAGAAACAGATAGAGAGAGAGAGAGAGACAGAGCGAGGCTGTCAGAGAAAGAGAGACAGAGAGAGAGAAAGAGAGAGGGAGATAGAATGAGAGAGAGATGGAAAGAGACAGGAGAGAGAGGGAGAGAGACAGAGAGAGAAACACAGAGAGGGACAGAGAGAGGTAGGGAGAGAAAGTGACAGAGACAGAGAAAGAGAGACAGACAGACAGATAGAGAGACAGAGAGAAAGAGAGAGATGGAAAGAGACAGGAGAGTGGGAGAGAGGGATAGAGAGAGATAGGAAGAGAGAGACAGAGAGGGAGTGAGACAGAGAGAGAGAGGAGAGAGACAGAGCGAGAGAGAGAGACAGAGAGAGAAGGAGAAAGACAGAGCGAGAGAGAGAGACAGAGAGAGAGACAGAGAGAGTGAGTGTGACTGAGAGACAGAGCGAGACAGAGAGTGTCAGAGAGAGGTAGAGTGAAACAGACAGAGAAAAAGGGGGATAGAGAGAGATAGGGAGAGAGGGACAGAGAGAGAGAGATGACAGAAAGAGAGACAGATAGATAGAGAGAGAGAGTGAGAGAGACAGTGAGAGAGAGAGATAGAGAGAGAGACAGAGAGACAGAGCGAGAGAGAGAAAGATGGAAAGAGACAGTGGAGAGACAGAGAGAGAAACTCAGAGACACAGAGAGAGAGAGAGACAGAGAGAGAGAGCGAGAAACAGATAAAGAGAGAGAGAGAGAGAGACAGAGAGAGACAGACAGAGAGAAAATGAGTGAGTGAGAGAGACAGAGAGACAGAGAGAGAGAGCAAGAAACGGAGAAAGAGAGAGAGAGAGACAGAGAGACAGAGAGTTAGAGACAGAGAGAGATAGACAGAGAGTGAGAAAATGAGAGAGTGAGAGAGATAGAGAGAGAGAGAAAGAGACAGAGAGTTATATATATATATATAGAGAGGGAGACAGAGAGAGGGACAGAGAGAGAGAGAGATGGAAAAATGCAGGAGAGAGAGACAGAGAGAGAAAGAGAGGGATAGAGAGAGAGGGGGATAGAGAGAGAGAGGGATAGGGAGAAAGAGGGAGAGAGACAGAAAGAAAGAGAGAAACACAGGGAAAGAGAGAGAGAGAGAGAGAGAGACAGAGAGATAGAGATTGTAGGACAGAGAGAGAGAGGCACAGAGAGAGAGAGGGAGATAGGGAGAAGGACAGAGAGAGGGAAAGAGAGAGAGTGCGAGAGGAACAGAGAGAGAGACAGAGAGAGAGAAAGTGCGAGAAAGAGAGATACAGAGTGAGAAAGAGAGACAGAGAGAGAGAGAGAGTGAGACAGAAATAGGGCGAGACAGAGAGAGGGACAGAGTGAAAGAGAGGAACAGAGAGAGGGAGAGTGAGAGAGACAGAGAGAGAGACAGTGAGAGAGAGCGAGAGGGAGAGAGAGAGTGTGTGTGTGTGTCTCTCTCTCTCTGTCTGTCTCACTTTCTGTATCGATTCTGGGATTGATACAGGGCTATGGGGAGAGAGCGGGGCAGTGGGATTAGTTTGGGGATTGATACAGGACTATGGGGAGAGAGCGGGGCAGTGGGATTAGTTTGGGGATTGATACAGGGCTATGGGGAGAGAGCGGGGCAGTGGGATTAGTTTGGGGATTGATACAGGACTATGGGGAGAGAGCGGGGCAGTGGGATTAGTTTGGAGATTGATACAGGACTATGGGGAGAGAGCGGGGCAGTGGGATTAGTTTGGGGATTGATACAGGACTATGGGGAGAGAGCGGGGCAGTGGGATTAGTTTGGGTGTGTGCTGTCTGGGGACATTTACATGTGAATGGTCCCAGGGCAGGGATCAGGAACCTCAGCACTCCCTCAGTACTGCCCCTCCGACAGTGCAGCACTCCCTCAGAACAGCCCCTCCGACAGTGCAGCACAGTATATTCTGTATCTAACCCCCTGTACCTGCCCTGGGAGAGTTTGATGGACAGTGTAGAGGGAGATTATCTCTGTATCTATCCCGTGCTGGAGGGACAGACGGTGAGACAGAGATTTATATATATTTAGAAATCTCTCTCTCTCTCACTGCCCCGCTCCCTCCCCATAGCCCAGTATCAATCCCAAACTCTCATTCTGTGATTGAAAGCTTTCTGTGATCTATTGATACCCTTTCCATTTTCTCTGATGCTGCCACTGCATTTCTTTGCCCCCTTTCCTCTCCTGTCGCACCCACTGACTTTGCTCTGATCCGGTCCCCGCTTTAATTGGGCCTGTTCACAATTATCGGTGCACAACCATAATGTGCAGTTTTGGGGCGGCCTCGCTTTAAGGGCGCTTTTAGGTTGTCGCGGAAGCCGGGGGAGCCGGAGCGGAATGACGCGATGACGCTGGGTCGGGGCCGGAAGTAGGTGGGCGGGCGGCAGTGGCGCTTGGTCAGTCCAGCTGTCCATCAACCCCGGCCAGTGGGTGGGTTGCTGCCCCACGTGGGCCCGCTCACTATTGGCTGAGTGGGCTGTCCATCAGGCAGAGGGGCTGCTGCCATTGGCTGAGCCGCTGGAGGCGCTGTACAGCTCCCCCTATCGGGCCTGGCGGGGTATTGCAGCACCTCCCACACTTTGTGTTGGCTCTTCGACTGGAAGAGGCCTCACCAACCCAACAGAGAGAGAGAGAGAGATAGAGAGAGAGAGAGACAGAGCGAGAGCGCGAGAGAGAGAGAAAGAGGGAGAGAGAGAGAGACAGAGAGAGAGAGAGAGAGACAGAGAGAGAGAGGGAGAGAGAGAGAGAGATAGGGAGTGAATGAGACAGAGAGAGCGAGACAGAGAGCGTGAGTGTGACAGATAGAGCGAGAGAGAGGCAGAGAGTGTCAGAGAGCGGGAGAGAGAGACAGACAGAGAGAGAGAGGGAGAGAGAGAGAGAGAGACAGAGAGAGAGCGCGAGAGAGAGAGAGAAAGAGGGAGAGAGAGACAGACAGAGAGAGAGAGGGAGAGAGAGAGAGACAGAGAGAGAGCGCGAGAGAGAGAAAGAGGGAGAGAGAGAGAAACAGAGTTGGTGAGAGAGATAGAGAGAGAGAGATAGATGGGAACAGAGACAGAGACAGAGAGAGAGAGAGACAGAGAGAGAAAGAGGGAGACAGAGATGGAGAGTGACAGGGAGAGAGAGGGATAGGAAGAGAGACGGATGGAGAGAGAGGGGGAGAGACAGAGAGAGAGAGAGGGAGAAACACAGAGAGAGGGAGAAACACAGAGAGAGAGAGGGAGGCAGAGAGAGAGAGAGAGGGAGAAACACAGAGAGAGAGAGGGAGGCAGAGAGAGAGAGAGAGGGAGAAACACAGAGAGAGAGAGAGATAGACAGATAGAGAGACAGAGATAGCAAGAGAGCGAGAGACAGAGAGATAGAAACGGATAGAGAGAGAGACAGAGAGATAGAAACGGATAGAGAGAGAGAGACAGAGAGAGAGAAAGAGAGAGAGAGGGAGATAGAGCGAGAGAGAGATGGAAAGAGACAGGAGAGAGAGAGGGAGACAGAGAGAGAAACACAGAGAGAGGGACAGAGAGAGGGAGAGGAATAGAGAGAGAAAGGGATGGAAAGAGTGAGAGAGAGGGATAGAAAGAGAGACCGAGAGAGAGAGAGAGTGACAGAGACAGAGAAAGAGAGAGAGACAGACAGAGAGAAAGACAGAGAGAGAGAGAGGGATAGAGATAGGGAGAGAGAGAGACACAGAGAGAGAGAGAGAGAGAGAGCGATACAGAGTGAGAAAGAGAAAGAGACAGTTGGTGAGAGAGATAGAGAGAGAAAGATAGATGGGAACAGAGGGAGGGACAGAGAGAGAGAGACAGAGAGAGAGACAGAGAGCGAGAGAGAGAGGGAGAGAGCGAGAGAGAGAGAGACAGAGAGCGAGAGAAGAGAGCGAGAGAGACAGAGAGCGAGGGAGAGAGAAAGAGAGAAAGACAGAGAGAGAGAGCGAAAGACACACAGAGAGAGCGAAAGAAAGAGAGACTGATAGACAGAGAGAGAGAGATAGAGAGAGAGAGAGCGAGAGAGAGAGACAGAGAGCGAGAGAGAGAGAAAGAGAGAGGGAGACAGAGAGAGAGTGAGACAGAGAGAGAGAGAGAGACAGAGAGTGAGAGACAGAGAGAGAGAAAGACACAGAGATAGAGAGACAGAAATAGAGAAAGAGAGAGAGAGAGAAACACAGAGAGAGTGAGAGAGAGGGACAGAAAGAGAGGGTAACACAGAGAGAGAGAGAGAGAGACAGCGAGAGAGAGATAGAGAAAGAGAGACAGAGAGAGAGACAGAGAGAGAGACAAAGAGAGAGACAGAGATTGATAGAGAGAGATTGATGGAGAGAGAGAGATTGATAGAGAGAGAGGGAAAGACAGAAATAAAGACAGGGAGAGATACACAGAGGGAGAGAGAGAGACAGAGTAAGAGGGAGAGAGAGAGAGACAGAATAACTGAGAGGGAAAGATAGAGAGAAACAGAGACCATGGGAGAGAGAGAGAGATGGGCGGAAAGACAGAGAGAGACAGAGAGAGAGAGAGAGAGACAGAGCGAGACAGAGAGAGAGAGCGAGTTAGAGGGGAAGAGAGACAGAGAGAGAGAGCGAGACAGAGAGAGCGAGTTAGAGGGGAAGAGAGACAGAGAGAGAGAGAGAGACAGAGAAATAGAGAGAGAGAGAGAAACAGAGACGAGAGAGAGAGAGGGAGAGGGAGAAAGACACAGAAAGACAGAGAGAGACAGAGATAGGCAGACAGACAGAGCGAGAGAGAGAGACAGAGAGAGAGAGAGACAGAGATTGTGGGAGAGAGAGATAGAGAGAGAGAGACTCAGAGAAAGAGGGTGAGAGAGAAAGAGAACGAGGCAGAGAGAGAAAGGCAGAGAGATACAAACAGAAAGAGAGAGCGACAGAGGGAGAGAGAGACAGAGGCAGAGAGAGAGATAGAGACAGAGATAGAGAGAGTGAGGGAAAGACGGAGATAAAGTCAGAGAGAGACACAGAGAGAGAGAAAGAATCAGAGCGAGAGGGGGAGAGAGAGACAGAGAGACGGGGAACGATAGAGAGAGAGAGAAACAGAGACTGAGAGAGAGATAGAGATAGAGACAGAGATAGAGAGAGTGAGGGAAAGACGGAGATAAAGTCAGAGAGAGACACAGAGA
>NW_027252802.1:242500-275000 GCF_044704955.1 Pristiophorus japonicus
ACAGAGAGAGAGAGAGAGAGACAGAGAGACAGTGAGAGAGAGAGACAGATGGAGATAGTCAGAGAGAGACAGAGATTGTTAGAGAGAGAGAGAAGCACAGACAGAGAGAGAGAGCGAAAGGGAAAAAACAGAGACAGACAGGGAGAGACAGAAAGACCAAGAGAGTGACAGAGAGAGAGAGAGGGAGCGAGAGACAGGTACAGAGAGAGAGAGAGAGAGACAGACACCACGAGTGAGACAGAGAGAGAGAGTGAGATAGAAAGAGACAGACAGAGAGCTAGAGACAGAGGGAGGGAGACAGAGACAGAGAGAGACAGAGAGAGCGATAGAGTGAGACAGAGAGACAGAGAGAGAGAGAGAGACAGAGAGAGAGCTCGTTTGGAGATTGATACAGGGCTATGGGGAGAGAGCGGGGCAGTGGGATTAGTTTGGGGATTGATACAGGACGATGGGGAGAGAGCGGGGCAGTGGGATTAGTTTGGGGATTGATACAGGACTATGGGGAGAGAGCGGGGCAGTGGGTTTAGTTTGAGGATTGATACAGGACTATGGGGAGAGAGCGGGGCAGTGGGATTAGTTTGGGGATTGATACAGGACTATGGGGAGAGAGCGGGGCAGTGGGATTAGTTTGGGGATTGATACAGGACTATGGGGAGAGAGCGGGGCAGTGGGATTAGTTTGGGGATTGATACAGGACTATGGGGAGAGAGCGGGGCAGTGGGATTAGTTTGGGGATTGATACAGGACTATGGGGAGAGAGCGGGGCAGTGGGATTAGTTTGGGGATTGATACAGGACTATGGGGAGAGAGCGAGGCAGTGGGATTAGTTTGGGGATTGATACAGGACTGTGGGAAGAGCGGGGCAGTGGGATTAGTTTGGGGATTGATACAGGACTATGCGGAGAGAGCGGGGCAGTGGGATTAGTTTGGGGATTGATACAGGGCTATGGGGAGAGAGCGGGGCAGTGGGATTAGTTTGTGGATTGATACAGGACTATGGGAAGAGAGCGGGGCAGTGGGATTAGTTTGCGATTGATACAAGACTATGGGGAGAGAGCGGGGCAGTGGGATTAGTTTGGGGATTGATACAGGACTATGGGGAGAGAGCGGGACAGTGGGATTAGTTTGGAGATTGATACAGGACTATGGGGAGAGAGCGGGGCAGTGGGATTAGTTTGGGGATTGATACAGGACTATGGGGAGAGAGCGGGGCAGTGGGATTAGTTTGCGATTGATACAAGGGTATGGGGAGAGAGCGGGGCAGTGGGATTAGTTTGGGGATTGATACAGGACTATGGGGAGAGAGCGGGACTGTGGGATTAGTTTGGGGATTGATACAGGACTATGGGGAGAGAGCGGGGCAGTGGGATTAGTTTGGGGATTGATACAGGACTATGGGGAGAGAGCGGGACTGTGGGATTAGTTTGGGGATTGATACAGGACTATGGGGAGAGAGCGGGGCAGTGGGAATAGTTTGGGGATTGATACAGGACTATGGGGAGAGAGCGGGGCAGTGGGATTAGTTTGGGGATTGATACAGGACTATGGGGAGAGAGCGGGACTGTGGGATTAGTTTGGGGATTGATACAGGACTATGGGGAGAGAGCGGGGCAGTGGGATCAGTTTGGGAATTGATACAGGACTATGGGGAGAGAGCGGGGCAGTGGGATTAGTTTGGGAATTGATACAGGACTATGGGGAGAGAGTGGGGCAGTGGGATTATTTTGGGGAATGATACAGGGCTATGGGGAGAGAGCGGGGCATTGGGATAAGTTTAGGGATTGATGCAGGGCTATGGGGAAAGAGTGGGGCAGTGGGATTAGTTTGGGGATTGATACAGGACTATGGGGAGAGAGTGGGGCAGTGGGATTAGTTTGGGGATTGATACAGGACTATGGGAAGAGAGCGGGGCAGTGGGATTAGTTTAGGGATTGATACAGGACTATGGGGAGAGAGCGGGTCAGTGGGATTAGTTTAGGGATTGATACAGGGCTATGGGGAAAGAGTGGAGCAGTGGGATTAGTTTGGGGATTGATACAGGACTATGGGGAGAGAGTGGGGCAGTGGGATTAGTTTGGGGATTGATACAGGACTATGGGGAGAGAGCGGGGCATTGGGATTAGTTTAGGGATTGATACAGGACTATGGGGAGAGAGCGGGGCAGTGGGATTAGTTTAGGGATTGATACAGGACTATGGGGAGAGAGCAGGGCAGTGGGATTAGTTTAGGGATTGATAGACATACAGACAGAGACAGAGAGGGAGAGACACTTAGACAGGGAGAGAGAGACTGAGAGAGAGACAGTGATGAAGAGAGAGAGAGAGACAGATAGAGACAGAGAGACAGAGAGGGTCAGAGAGAGAGAGCGAGACACACACAGAGAGTGAGAGACAGAAAGGGAGAGAGAGAGAGAGAGACAGAGAGAGTCAGAGAAAGAAAGAAAGACAGAGAGGGAGAGAGAGAGACAGAAAGGGAGAGAGAGAGAGAGAGACAGAGAGAGTCAGAGAGAGAAAGAAAGACAGAGAGGGAGAGAGAGAGAGACAGATAGAGTGAGTGTGACAGAGAGAGAGAGAGGCCGAGAGTGTCAGAGAGAGGGGGAGAGAGACAGACAGACAGAGAGAGAGGGATAGAGAGAGATAGGGAGAGTGAGAGAGAGAGAGAGACAGAAATAGTGAGAGTGACAGTGAGAGAGAGCGGGGAACAGAGGGAGGGACAGAGAGAGAGAGACAGTGAGAGATAAAGAGAGACCGAGAGAGAGAAAGAGATGAAAAGAGACAGGAGTGAGATACAGAGAGACAGAGAGAAACTCAGACACACAGAGAGAGAGAGACAGAGAGAGAGAGAGGGAGTGAGAGAGAGAGAGATAGACAGAGAGACAGAGAGAGAGATAGGGAGTGAATGAGAGAGAGAGAGAGAGACAGAGAGAGAGAGGGACGGAGAGAAAGACAGAGAGAGATAGAGCGACAGAGAGAGAGACAGAGAGAGAGAGAGAGCGTTGGGGGGACAGAGAGAAAGAAAGAGAGAGCAAGAGATGGAAAGAAACAGGAGAGAGAGAGAGAGGGAGACAGAGAGCGAGAGTGATAGAGAGAGAGAGAGATAGGAAGAGAGACGGATGTTGAGAGAGGGGGGAGACAGAGAAAGAGAGGGAGAAACACAGAGAGAGGGAGAGAGACAGAGAGAGAGAGAGGGAGAAACAGAGAGAGAGAGACAGATAGAGAGACAGAGATAGAGGGAGAGAGAAAGAGAGCGAGAGACAGAGAGATAGAAACAGATAGAGAGAGAGAGAGACAGAGCGAGGCTGTCAGAGAGAGAGAGACAGAGAGAGAGAAAGAGAGAGGGAGATAGAATGAGAGAGAAATGGAAAGAGACAGGAGAGAGAGAGGGAGAGAGACAGAGAGAGGGAGAGAGAGAGAGTGACAGAGACAGAGAAAGAGAGAGAGACAGACAGATAGAGAGACAGAGAGAAAGAGAGAGATGGAAAGAGACAGGAGAGTGGGAGAGAGGGATAGAGAGAGATAGGAAGAGAGAGACAGAGAGGGAGTGAGACAGAGAGAGAGAAGGAGAGAGACAGAGCGAGAGAGAGAGACAGAGAGAGAAGGAGAAAGACAGAGCGAGAGAGAGAGACAGAGAGAGAGACAGAGAGAGTGAGTGTGACTGAGAGACAGAGAGAGACAGAGAGTATCAGAGAGAGGTAGAGTGAAACAGACAGAGAGAAAGGGGGATAGAGAGAGATAGGGAGAGAGGGACAGAGAGAGAGAGACGACAGAAAGAGAGACAGATAGAAAGAGCGAGAGAGAGAAAGATGGAAAGAGATAGGGGAGAGACAGAGAGAGAAACTCAGAGACACAGAGAGAGAGAGAGAGACAGACAGAGAGAGACAGAGAGAGAGAGCGAGAAACAGATAAAGAGACAGAGAGAGAGACAGAGAGAGACAGACAGAGAGAGAGAAAATGAGTGAGTGAGAGAGACAGAGAGACAGAGCGAGAGAGCAAGAAACGGAGAAAGAGAGAGAGAGAGACAGAGAGACAGAGAGTTAGAGACAGAGAGAGATAGACAGAGAGTGAGAAAATGAGAGAGTGAGAGAGATAGAGAGTGAGAGATCGAGACAGAGTTTTATATATATATATATAGAGAGAGGGAGACAGAGAGAGGGACAGAGAGAGAGAGAGATGGAAAAATGCAGGAGAGAGAGACAGAGAGAGACAGAGAGATAGAGAGAGAGGGGGATAGAGAGAGAGAGGGATAGGGAGAAAGAGGGAGAGAGACAGAAAGAAAGAGAGAAACACAGGGAAAGAGAGAGAGAGAGAGAGAGAGACAGAGAGATAGAGATTGTAGGACAGAGAGAGAGAGGCACAGAGAGAGAGAGGGAGATAGGGAGAAGGACAGAGAGAGGGAAAGAGAGAGAGAGCAAGAGGAACAGAGAGAGGGACAGAGAGAGAGAAAGAGTGAGAAAGAGAGATACAGAGTGAGAGAGAGAGACAGAGAGAGAGAGAGAGAGTGAGACAGAAATAGGGCGAGACAGAGAGAGGGACAGAGTGAAAGAGAGGAACAGAGAGAGGGAGAGTGAGAGAGACAGAGAGAGAGACAGTGAGAGAGAGTGAGAGGGAGAGAGAGAGTGTGTGTGTGTGTGTCTCTCTCTCTCTCTGTCTGTCTCACTTTCTGTATCGATTCTGGGATTGATACAGGACTATGGGGAGAGAGTGGGGCAGTGGGATTAGTTTGGAGATTGATACAGGACTATGGGGAGAGAGCGGGGCAGTGGGATTAGTTTTGGGATTGATACAGGACTATGGGGAGAGAGCGGGGCAGTGGGATTAGTTTGGGGATTGATACAGGACTATGGGGAGAGAGCGGGGCAGTGGGATTAGTTTGGAGATTGATACAGGACTATGGGGAGAGAGCGGGGCAGTGGGATTAGTTTGGGAATTGATACAGGAGTATAGGGAGAGAGCGGGGCAGTGGGATTAGTTTGGGGATTGATACAGGACTATGGGGAGAGAGCGGGGCAGTGGGATTAGTTTGGGAATTGATACAGGAGTATAGGGAGAGAGCGGGGCAGTGGGATTAGTTTGGGGATTGATACAGGACTATGGGGAGAGAGCGGGGCAGTGGGAATAGTTTGGGGATTGATACAGGACTATGGGGAGAGAGCAGGGCAGTGGGATTAGTTTGGGGACTGATACAGGACTATGGGGAGAGAGCGGGGCAGTGGGATTAGTTTGGGGATTGATACAGGACTATGGGGAGAGAGCGGGGCAGTGGGAATAGTTTGGGGACTGATACAGGACTATGGGGAGAGAGCAGGGCAGTGGGATTAGTTTAGGGATTGATAGACATACAGACAGAGAGAGACAGAGAGGGAGAGACACTTAGACAGGGAGAGAGAGACTGAGAGAGAGACAGAGAGGAAGAGAGAGAGAGAGACAGATAGAGTCAGAGAGAGAGAGAGACAGAGAGACAGAGAGGGTCAGAGAGAGAGAGCGAGACACACACAGAGAGTGAGAGACAGAAAGGGAGAGAGAGAGAGAGAGAGAGACAGAAATAGAGTGAGTGTGACAGAGAGAGAGAGAGAGAGGCAGAGAGTGTCAGAGAGAGGGGGAGAGAGACAGACAGACAGAGAGAGAGGGATAGAGAGAGATAGGGAGAGTGAGAGAGAGAGAGAGACAGAAATAGTGAGAGAGACAGAGGGAGAGAGCGGGGAACAGAGGGAGGGACAGAGAAAGAGAGACAGTGAGTGAGAAAGAGAGACCGAGAGAGAGAAAGAGATGAAAAGAGACAGGAGAGAGATACAGAGAGACAGAGAGAAACTCGGAGACACAGAGAGAGAGAGACAGAGAGAGAGAGAGGGAGTGAGAGAGAGGGATAGAGAGAGAGGGATAGAGAGAGAGACAGAGAGAGAGAGAGACAGAGAGACAAAGAGAGAGAGATAGGGAGTGAATGAGACAGAGAGAGAGAGAGACAGAGAGAGAGAGGGATGGAGAAAAAGATAGAGAGAGATAGAGAGTCAGAGAGAGAGACAGAGAGAGGGAGTGCGTGGGGGGGACAGAGAGAAAAAAAGAGAGAGCAAGAGATGGAACGAAACAGGAGAGAGAGAGAGAGAGGGAGACAGAAAGCGAGAGTGATAGAGAGAGAGAGGGATAGGAAGAGAGACGGATGTTGAGAGAGGGGGGAGACAGAGAAAGAGAGGGAGAAACACAGAGAGAGGGAGAGAGACAGAGAGAGAGAGAGGGAGAAACCGAGAGAGAGAGACAGATAGAGAGACAGAGATAGAGAGAGAGAGAAAGAGAGCGAGAGACAGAGAGATAGAAACAGATAGAGAGAGAGAGAGACAGAGCGAGGCTGTCAGAGAGAGAGAGACAGAGAGAGAGAAAGAGAGAGGGAGATAGAATGAGAGAGAGATGGAAAGAGACAGGAGAGAGAGAGGGAGAGAGACAGAGAGAGAAAAACAGAGAAAGGGACAGAGAGAGAGTGACAGAGACAGAGAAAGAGAGAGAGGCAGACAGATAGAAAGACAGAGAGAAAGAGAGAGATGGAAAGAGACAGGAGAGTGGGAGAGAGGGATAGAGAGAGATAGGAAGAGAGAGACAGAGAGGGAGTGAGACCGAGAGAGAGAGAAGGAGAGAGACAGAGCGAGAGAGAGAGACAGAGAGAGAAGGAGAAAGACAGAGCAAGAGAGAGAGAGACAGAGAGAACAAGTCAGAGAGAGAGACAGAGCGAGAGAACGAGGCAGAGAGAGAGACAGAGAGAGTGAGTGTGACTGAGAGACAGAGAGAGACAGAGAGTGTCAGAGAGAGGTAGAGTGAAACAGACAGAGAGAAAGAGGGATAGAGAGAGATTGGGAGAGAGGGACAGAGAGAGAGAGACGACAGAAAGAGAGACAGATAGATAGAGAGAGAGAGTGAGAGAGACAGTGAGAGAGAGATAGAGAGAGAGACAGAGCGAGAGAGAGAAAGATGGAAAGAGACAGGAGAGAGACAGAGAGAGAAACTCAGAGACACAGAGAGAGAGAGAGAGAGACAGAGAGAGAGAGCAAGAAACAGATAAAGAGAGAGAGAGAGAGAGAGACAGAGAGATAGAGACAGAGAGAGACAGACAGAGAGAGAGACAATGAGTGAGTGAGAGCGACAGAGAGACAGAGAGAGAGAGCAAGAAACGGAGAAAGAGAGAGAGAGAGACAGAGAGACAGAGAGTTAGAGACAGAGAGAGATAGACAGAGAGTGAGAAAATGAGAGAGTGAGAGAGATAGAGAGAGAGAGATAGAGACAGAGAGTTATATATCTATATAGAGAGAGGGAGACAGATAGAGGGACAGAGAGAGAGAGTGATGGAAAAATGCAGGAGAGAGAGACAGAGAGAGAAAGAGAGGGATAGAGAGAGAGGGGGATAGAGAGAGAGAGGGATAGGGAGAAAGAGGGAGAGAGACAGAAAGAGAGAGAGAAACACAGGGAAAGAGAGAGAGAGAGAGAGAGACAGAGAGATAGAGATTGTAGGACAGAGAGAGAGAGAGGCACAGAGAGAGAGAGGGAGATAGGTAGAAGGACAGAGAGAGGGAAAGAGAGAGGGAGAGAGAGAGAGAGAGCGAGAGGAACAGAGAGAGGGACAGAAAGAGAGAAAGAGCGAGAAAGAGAGATACACAGTGAGAGAGAGAGACAGAGAGAGAGAGAGAGAGTCACAAATAGGGCGAGACAGAGAGAGGGACAGAGTGAAAGAGAGGAACAGAGAGAGTGAGAGAGACAGAGAGAGAGACAGTGAGAGAGAGCGAGAGGGAGAGAGAGAGAGTGTGTGTGTGTGTCTCTCTCTCTCTCTCTCTCTGTCTGTCTCACTTTCTGTATCGATTCTGGGATTGATACAGGACTATGGGGAGAGAGCGGGGCAGTGGGATTAGTTTGGAGATTGATACAGGACTATGGTGAGAGTGCGGGGCAGTGGGATTAGTTTGGAGATTGATACAGGACTATGGGGAGAGAGCGGGGCAGTGAGATTAGTTTGGGGATTGATACAGGACTATGGGGAGAGAGCGGGGCAGTGGGATTAGTTTGGAGATTGATACAGGACTATGGGGAGAGTGCGGGGCAGTGAGATTAGTTTGGGGATTGATACAGGACTATGGGGAGAGAGCGGGTCAGTGGGATTAGTTTGGGGATTGATACAGGACTATGGGGAGAGAGCGGGGCAGTGGGATTAGTTTGGGGATTGATACAGGACTATGGGGAGAGAGCGGGGCAGTGGGATTAGTTTGGGGATTGATACAGGACTATGGGGAGAGAGCGGGGCAGTGGGATTAGTTTGGGGATTGATACAAGACTATGGGGAGAGAGCGGGACAGTGGGATTAGTTTGGGGATTGATACAAGACTATGGGGAGAGAGCGGGGCAGTGGGATTAGTTTGGGGATTGATACAGGGCAATGGGGAGAGAGCGGGACAGTGGGATTAGTTTGGGGATTGATACAAGACTATGGGGAGAGAGCGGGGCCGTGGGATTAGTTTGGGGATTGATACAGGGCAATGGGGAGAGAGCGGGTCAGTGGGATTAGTTTGGGGATTGATACAGGGCTATTAGGAGAGAGCGGGTCAGTGGGATTAGTTTGGGGATTGATACAGGGCTATGGGGAGAGAGCGGGGCAGTGAGATTAGTTTTGGGATTGATACAGGACTATGAGGAGAGAGCGGGGCAGTGGGATTAGTTTGGGGATTGATACAGGACTATGGGGAGAGAGCGGGGCAGTGGGATTAGTTTGGTGATTGATACAGGATTATGGGGAGAGAGCGGGGCAGTGGGATTAGTTTGGAGATTGATACAGGACTATGGGGAGAGAGCGGGGCAGTGGGATTAGTTTGGGGATTGATACAGGACTATGGGGAGAGAGCGGGGCAGTGGGATTAGTTTGGAGATTGATACAGGACTATGGGGAGAGAGCGGGGCAGTGGGATTAGTTTTGGGATTGATAGACATACAGAGAGTGACAGAGAGGGAGAGACACTTAGACAGGGAGAGAGAGACTGAGAGAGAGACAGAGAGGAAGAGAGAGAGAGAGACAGATAGAGTCAGAGAGAGAGAGACAGAGTGACAGAGAGGGTCAGAGAGAGAGAGCGAGACACACTCACAGAGTGAGAGACAGAAAGGGAGAGAGAGAGAGAGAGACAGAGAGAGTCAGAGAGAGAAAGAAAGACAGAGAGAGAGAGAGAGAGAGAGAGAGAGACAGAGAGAGTGAGTGTGACAGAGAGAGAGAGAGAGGCAGAGAGTGTCAGAGAGAGGGGGAGAGAGACAGACAGACAGAGAGAGAGGGATCGAGAGAGATAGGGAGAGTGAGAGAGAGAGAGAGACAGAAATAGTGAGAGAGACAGAGAGAGAGAGAGCGGGGAACAGAGGGAGGGACAGAGAAAGAGAGACAGTGAGAGAGAAAGAGAGACCGAGAGAGAGAAAGAGATGAAAAGAGACAGGAGAGAGATACAGAGAGACAGAGAGAAACTCGGAGACACAGAGAGAGAGAGAGAGAGACAGAGAGAGAGAGAGGGAGTGAGAGAGAGGGATAGAGAGAGAGGGATAGAGAGAGAGACAGAGAGACAGAGAGAGAGAGATAGGGAGTGAATGAGACAGAGAGAGAGAGAGACAGAGAGAGAGAGGGACGGAGAAAAAGATAGAGAGAGATAGAGTGTCAGAGAGAGAGACAGAGAGAGGGAGTGCGTGGGGGGGACAGAGAGAAAAAAAGAGAGAGCAAGAGATGGAAAGAAACAGGAGAGAGAGAGAGAGGGAGACAGAGAGCGAGAGTGATAGAGAGAGAGAGGGATAGGAAGAGAGACGGATGTTGAGAGAGGGGGGAGACAGAGAAAGAGAGGGAGAAACACAGAGAGAGGGAGAGAAACAGAGAGAGAGAGACAGATAGAGAGACAGAGATAGAGAGAGAGAGAAAGAGAGCGAGAGACAGAGAGATAAAAACAGATAGAGAGAGAGAGAGACAGAGCGAGGCTGTCAGAGAGAGAGAGACAGAGAGAGTGAAAGAGAGAGGGAGATAGAATGAGAGAGAGATGGAAAGAGACAGGAGAGAGAGAGGGAGAGAGACAGAGAGAGAAAAACAGAGAAAGGGACAGAGAGAGAGTGACAGAGACAGAGAAAGAGAGAGAGACAGACAGAGAGAAAGAGAGAGATGGAAAGAGACAGGAGAGTGGGAGAGAGGGATAGAGAGAGATAGGAAGAGAGAGACAGAGAGGGAGTGAGACAGAGAGAGAGAGAAGGAGAGAGACAGAGCGAGAGAGAGAGACAGAGAGAGAAGGAGAAAGACAGAGCGAGAGAGAGAGAGACAGAAAGAAGAAGTCAGAGAGAGAGACAGAGCGAGAGAACGAGGCAGAGAGAGAGACAGAGAGAGTGAGTGTGACTGAGAGACAGAGAGAGACAGAGAGTGTCAGAGAGAGGTAGAGTGAAACAGACAGAGAGAAAGGGGGATAGAGAGAGATTGGGAGAGAGGGACAGAGAGAGAGAGACGACAGAAAGAGAGACAGATAGATAGAGAGAGAGAGTGAGAGAGACAGTGAGAGAGAGATAGAGAGAGAGACAGAGCGAGAGAGAGAAAGATGGAAAGAGACAGGAGAGAGACAGAGAGAGAAACTCAGAGACACAGAGAGAGAGAGAGACAGACAGAGAGAGAGAGCAAGAAACAGATAAAGAGAGAGAGAGAGAGAGACAGAGAGATAGAGACAGAGAGAGACAGACAGAGAGAGAGAAAATGAGTGAGTGAGAGAGACAGAGAGACAGAGAGAGAGAGCAAGAAACGGAGAAAGAGAGAGAGAGAGACAGAGAGACAGAGAGTTAGAGACAGAGAGTGAGAAAATGAGAGAGTGAGAGAGATAGAGAGAGAGAGATAGAGACAGAGAGTTATATATCTATATATATATAGAGAGGGAGACAGAGAGAGGGACAGAGAGAGAGAGTGATGGAAAAATGCAGGAGAGAGAGACAGAGAGAGAAAGAGAGGGATAGAGAGAGAGGGGGATAGAGAGAGAGAGGGATAGGGAGAAAGAGGGAGAGAGACAGAAAGAGAGAGAGAAACACAGGGAAAGAGAGAGAGAGAGAGAGATAGAGATTGTAGGACAGAGAGAGAGAGAGGCACAGAGAGAGAGAGGCATATAGGTAGAAGGACAGAGAGAGGGAGAGAGAGAGAGAGAGCGAGAGGAACAGAGAGAGGGACAGAAAGAGAGAAAGAGCGAGAAAGAGAGATACACAGTGAGAGAGAGAGACAGAGAGAGAGAGAGAGAGTCACAAATAGGGCGAGACAGAGAGAGGGACAGAGTGAAAGAGAGGAACAGAGAGAGTGAGAGAGACAGAGAGAGAGACAGTGAGAGAGAGCGGGAGAGAGAGAGAGTGTGTGTGTGTGTGTCTCTCTCTCTCTCTGTCTGTCTCACTTTCTGTATCGATTCTGGGATTGTTCAGGACTATGGGGAGAGAGCGGGGCAGTGGGATTAGTTTGGTGATTGATACAGGACTATGGGGAGAGAGTGGGGCAGTGGGATTAGTTTGGAGATTGATACAGGACTATGGGGAGAGAGCGGGGCAGTGGGATTAGTTTGGAGATTGATACAGGACTATGGGGAGAGAGCGGGGCAGTGAGATTAGTTTGGGGATTGATACAGGACTATGGGGAGAGAGCGGGTCAGTGGGATTAGTTTGGGGATTGATACAGGACTATGGGGAGAGAGCGGGGAACAGAGGGAGGGACAGAGAGAGAGAAAGAGAGACCGAGAGAGAGAAAGAGATGGAAAGAGACAGGAGAGAGATACAGAGAGACAGAGAGAAACTCAGAGACACAGAGAGAGAGAGACAGATAGAGAGAGAGAGGGAGTGAATGAGACAGAGAGAGAGAGAGACAGACAGAGAGAAAGACAGAGAGAGATAGAGAGACAGAGAGAGAGAGAGCGTGGGGGGGACAGAGAGAAAGAAAGAGAGAGCAAGAGATGGAAAGAAACAGGAGAGAGAGAGAGGGAGACAGAGAGCGAGAGTGATAGAGAGAGAGAGGGATAGGAAGAGAGACGGATGTTGAGAGAGAGGGAGAGACAGAGAAAGAGAGCGAGAAACACAGAGAGAGGGAGAGAGACAGAGAGAGAGAGAGGGAGAAACAGAGAGAGAGAGACAGATAGAGAGACAGAGATAGAGGGAGAGAGAAAGAGAGCGAGAGACAGAGAGATAGAAACAGATAGAGAGAGAGAGAGAGAGACAGAGCGAGGCTGTCAGAGAGAGAGAGAAAGAGAGAGAGAGAAAGAGAGAGGGAGATAGAATGAGAGAGAGATGGAAAGAGACAGGAGAGAGACAGAGAGAGAAACTCAGAGACACAGAGAGAGAGAGAGACCGAGAGAGACAGACAGAGAGAGAGAAAATGAGTGAGTGAGAGAGACAGAGAGAGAGAGAGAGAGAGCAAGAAACGGAGAAAGAGAGAGAGAGACAGAGAGACAGAGAGTTAGAGACAGAGAGAGATAGACAGAGAGTGAGAAAATGAGAGAGTGAGAGAGATAGAGAGAGAGAGATAGAGACAGAGAGTTATATATATATATATAGAGAGGGAGACAGAGAGAGGGACAGAGAGAGAGAGTGATGGAAAAATGCTGGAGAGAGAGACAGAGAGAGAAAGAGAGGGATAGAGAGAGAGGGGGATAGAGAGAGAGAGGGATAGGGAGAAAGAGGGAGAGAGACAGAAAGAGAGAGAGAAACACAGGGAAAGAGAGAGAGAGAGAGACAGAGAGATAGAGATTGTAGGACAGAGAGAGAGAGAGGCACAGAGAGAGAGAGGGAGATAGGTAGAAGGACAGAGAGAGGGAAGGAGAGAGGGAGAGAGAGAGAGAGAGAGCGAGAGGAACAGAGAGAGGTACAGAGTGAGAGAAAGAGCGAGAAAGAGAGATACAGAGTGAGAGAGAGAGACAGAGAGAGAGAGAGAGAGTCACAAATAGGGCGAGACAGAGAGAGGGACAGAGTGAAAGAGAGGAACAGAGAGAGTGAGAGAGACAGAGAGAGAGACAGTGAGAGAGAGCGAGAGGGAGTGTGTGTGTGTGTGTCTCTCTCTCTCTCTCTCTGTCTGTCTCACTTTCTGTATCGATTCTGGGATTGATACAGGACTATGGGGAGAGAGCGGGTCAGTGGGATTAGTTTGGGGATTGATACAGGACTATGGGGAGAGAGCGGGGCAGTGGGATTAGTTTGGGGATTGATACAGGACTATGGGGAGAGAGCGGGGCAGTGGGATTAGTTTGGAGATTGATACAGGACTATGGGGAGAGAGCGGGGCAGTGGGATTAGTTTGGGGATTGATACAGGACTATGGGGAGAGAGCGGGGCAGTGGGATTAGTTTGGGGATTGATACAGGACTATGGGGAGAGAGCGGGGCAGTGGGATTAGTTTGGGGATTGATACAGGACTATGGGGAGAGAGCGGGGCAGTGGGATTAGTTTGGGGATTGATACAGGACTATGGGGAGAGAGCGGGGCAGTGGGATTAGTTTGGGGATTGATACAGGACTATGGGGAGAGAGCGGGTCAGTGGGATTAGTTTGGGGATTGATACAGGGGTATGGGGAGAGAGCGGGGCAGTGGGATTAGTTTGGGGATTGATACAGGACTATGGGGAGAGAGCGGGGCAGTGGGATTAGTTTGGGGATTGATACAGGAATATGGGGAAAGAGCGGGGCAGTGGGATTAGTTTGGGGATTGATACAGGACTATGGGGAGAGAGCGGGGCAGTGGGATTAGTTTGGGGATTGATACAGGACTATGGGGAGAGAGCGGGGCAGTGGGATTAGTTTGGGGATTGATACAGGACTATGGGGAGAGAGGGGGGCAGTGGGATTAGTTTGGGGATTGATTCAGGACTATGGGGAGAGAGCGGGGCAGTGGGATTAGTTTGGGGATTGATACAGGACTATGGGGAGAGAGCGGGGCAGTGGGATTAGTTTGGGGATTGATACAGGGCTATGGGGAGAGAGCGGGGCAGTGGGATTAGTTTGGGGATTGATACAGGACTATGGGGAGAGAGCAGGGCAGTGGGATTAGTTTGGGGATTGATACAGGACTATGGGGAGAGAGCGGGGCAGTGGGATTAGTTTCGGGATTGATAGACACACAGAGAGAGACAGAGAGGGAGAGACACTTAGACAGGAAGAGAGAGACTGAGAGAGAGACAGAGAGGAAGAGAGAGAGAGACAGATAGAGTCAGAGAGAGAGAGAGACAGAGAGACAGAGAGGGTCAGAGAGAGAGAGCGAGACACACACACAGAGTGAGAGACAGAAAGGGAGAGAGAGAGAAACAGAGAGAGTCAGAGAGAGAAAGAAAGACAGAGAGAGAGAGAGAGAGAGAGACAGAGAGAGTGAGTGTGACAGAGAGAGAGAGGCAGAGAGTGTCAGAGAGAGGGGGAGAGAGACAGACAGACAGAGAGAGAGGGATAGAGAGAGATAGGGAGAGTGAGAGAGAGAGAGAGACAGAAATAGTGAGAGAGACAGAGAGAGAGAGCGGGGAACAGAGGGAGGGACAGAGAGAGAGAGAGACAGTGAGAGAGAAAGAGAGACCGAGAGAGAGAAAGAGATGGAAAGAGACAGGAGAGAGATACAGAGAGACAGAGAGAAACTCAGAGACACAGAGAGAGAGAGAGAGGGAGTGAGAGAGAGGGATAGAGAGAGAGAGATAGAGAGAGAGACAGAGCGAGAGAGAGACAGAGAGACAGAGAGAGAGAGATAGGGAGTGAATGAGACAGAGAGAGAGAGAGACAGACAGAGAGAAAGACAGAGAGAGATAGAGAGACAGAGAGAGAGAGAGCGTGGGGGGGACAGAGAGAAAGAAAGAGAGAGCAAGAGATGGAAATAAACAGGAGAGAGAGAGAGGGAGACAGAGAGCGAGAGTGATAGAGAGAGAGAGGGATAGGAAGAGAGACGGATGTTGAGAGAGGGGGAGAGACAGAGAAAGAGAGGGAGAAACACAGAGAGAGGGAGAGAGACAGAGAGAAAGAGAGGGAGAAACAGAGAGAGAGAGACAGATAGAGAGACAGAGATAGAGGGAGAGAGAAAGAGAGCGAAAGACAGAGAGATAGAAACAGATCGAGAGAGAGAGAGACAGAGCGAGGCTGTCAGAGAGAGAGAGACATAGAGAGAGGGAGATAGAATGAGAGAGAGATGGAAAGAGACAGGAGAGAGAGAGGGAGAGAGACAGAGAGAGAAACACAGAGAGAGTGACAGAGAGAGGGAGAGAGAGAGAGTGACAGAGACAGAGAAAGAGAGAGAGACAGACAGATAGAGAGACAGAGAGAGATGGAAAGAGAGAGGGATAGAGAGAGATAGGAAGAGAGAGACAGAGAGGGAATGAGACAGAGAGAGAGAGAAGGAGAGAGACAGAGCGAGAGAGAGAGACAGAGAGAGAAGGAGAAAGGCAGAGCGAGAGAGAGAGACAGAGAGAACAAGTCAGAGAGAGAGACAGAGCGAGAGAACGAGGCAGAGAGAGAGACAGAGAGAGTGAGTGTGACTGAGAGACAGAGAGAGACAGAGAGTGTCAGAGAGAGGTAGAGTGAAACAGACAGAGAGAAAGGGGGATAGAGAGAGATAGGGAGAGAGGGACAGAGAGAGAGAGACGACAGAAAGAGAGACAGATAGATAGAGAGAGAGAGTGAGAGAGACAGTGAGAGAGAGAGATAGAGAGAGAGACAGAGAGACAGAGCGAGAGAGAGAAAGATGGAAAGAGACAGGGGAGAGACAGAGAGAGAAACTCAGAGACACAGAGAGAGAGAGAGACAGAGAGAGAGAGAGAGAGAGCGAGAAATAGATAAAGAGAGAGAGAGAGAGAGAGAGACAGAGAGAGAGAGAGAAAGATGGAAAGAGACAGGAGAGACAGAGAGAGAAACTCAGAGACACAGAGAGAGAGAGAGAGAGAGAGAGAAAGCGACAAACAGATAAAGAGAGAGAGAGAGAGAGAGACAGAGAGAGAGAGACAGAGAGAGAGAAAATGAGTGAGTGAGAGAGACAGAGAGAGAGAGCAAGAAACGGAGAAAGAGAGAGAGAGAGACAGAAAGAGAGAGAGAAACACAGGGAAAGAGAGAGAGAGAGAGAGAGACAGAGAGATAGAGATTATAGGACAGAGAGAGAGAGAGGCACAGAGAGAGAGAGGGAGATAGGGAGAAGGACAGAGAGAGGGAGAGAGAGAGAGTGAGGCACAGAGAGAGAGAGGGAGATAGGGAGAAGGACAGAGAGAGGGAAAGAGAGAGGGAGAGAGAGAGAGAGAGCGAGAGGAACAGAGAGAGGGACAGAAAGAGAGAGAGAGCGAGAAAGAGAGATACAGAGTGAGAGAGAGACAGAGAGAGAGAGAGAGTGAGACAGAAATAGGGTGAGACAGAGAGAGGGACAGAGTGAAAGAGAGGAACAGAGAGAGTGAGAGAGACAGGGAGATAGACAGTGAGAGAGAGCGAGAGGGAGAGAGAGAGTGTGTGTGTCTCTCTCTCTCTCTGTCTGTCTCACGTTCTGTATCGATTCTGGGATTGATACAGGACTATGGGGAGAGAGCGGGGCAGTGGGATTAGTTTGGGGATTGATACAGGACTATGGAGAGAGAGCGGGGCAGTGGGATTAGTTTGGGGATTGATACAGGGCTATGGGGAGAGAGCGGGGCAGTGGGATTAGTTTGGGGATTGATACAGGACTATGGGGAGAGAGCGGGGCAGTGGGATTAGTTTGGGGATTGGTACAGGACTATGGGGAGAGAGCGGGGCAGTGGGATTAGTTTGGGGATTGATACAGGACTATGGGGAGAGAGCGGGGCAGTGGGATTAGTTTGGGGATTGATACAGGACTATGGGGAGAGAGCGGGTCAGTGGGATTAGTTTGGGGATTGATACAGGACTATGGGGAGAGAGTGGGGCAGTGGGATTAGTTTGGGGATTGATGCAGGACTATGGGGAGAGAGCGGGGCAGTGGGATTAGTTTGGGGATTGATACAGGACTATGGGGAGAGAGCGGGGCAGTGGGATTAGTTTGGGGATTGATACAGGACTATGAGGAGAGAGCGGGGCAGTGGGATTAGTTTGGAGATTGATACAGGACTATGAGGAGAGAGCGGGGCAGTGGGATTAGTTTGGAGATTGATACAGGACTATGGGGAGAGAGCGGGGCAGTGGGATTAGTTTGGGGATTGATACAGGACTATGAGGAGAGAGCGGGGCAGTGGGATTAGTTTGGAGATTGATACAGGACTATGGGGAGAGAGCGGGGCAGTGGGATTAGTTTGGAGATTGATACAGGACTATGGGGAGAGAGCGGGGCAGTGGGATTAGTTTGAGGATTGATACAGGATTATGGGGAGAGTGCGGGGCAGTGGGATTAGTTTGAGGATTGATACAGGATTATGGGGAGAGAGCGGGGCAGTGGGATTAGTTTGGAGATTGATACAGGACTATGGGGAGAGAGCGGGGCAGTGGGATTAGTTTGAGGATTGATACAGGACTATGGGGAGAGAGCGGGGCAGTGGGATTAGTTTGGGGATTGATACAGGACTATGGGGAGAGAGCGGGGCAGTGGGATTAGTTTGAGGATTGATACAGGATTATGGGGAGAGTGCGGGGCAGTGGGATTAGTTTGGGGATTGATACAGGACTATGGGGAGAGAGCGGGGCAGTGGGATTAGTTTGGGGATTGATACAGGGCTATGGGGAGAGAGCGGGGCAGTGGGTTTAGTTTGGGGATTGATGCAGGACTATGAGGTGAGAGCGGGGCAGTGGGATTAGTTTGGGGATTGATACAGGACTATGGGGAGAGAGCGGGGCAGTGGGATTAGTTTGGGGATTGATAGAGGACTATGGGGAGAGAGCGGGGCAGTGGGATTAGTTTGGGGATTGATACAGGACTATGGGGAGAGAGCGGGGCAGTGGGATTAATTTGGGGATTGATACAGGACTATGAGGAGAGAGCGGGGCAGTGGGATTAGTTTGGGAATTGATACAGGACTATGGGGAGAGAGCAGGGCAGTGGGATTAGTTTGGGGATTGATACAGGGCTATGGGGAGAGAGCGGGGCAGTGGGATTAGTTTGGGGATTGATACAGGACTATGGGGAGAGAGCAGGGCAGTGGGATTAGTTTGGGGATTGATACAGGACTATGGGGAGAGAGCGGGGCAGTGGGATTAATTTGGGGATTGATACAGGACTATGGGGAGAGAGCGGGGCAGTGGGATTAGTTTGGGGATTGATACAGGACTATGGGGAGAGAGTGCGGCAGTGGGATTAGTTTGGGGATTGATACAGGGCTATGGGGAGAGAGCGGGGCAGTGGGATTAGTTTGGGATTGATACAGGGCTATGAGGAGAGAGCGGGACAGTGGGATTAGTTTGGGGATTGATACAGGACTATGGGGAGTAAGCGGGGCAGTGGGATTAGTTTGGGGATTGAGACAGGACTATGAGGAGAGAGCGGGGCAGTGGGATTAGTTTGGGGATTGATACAGGACTATGGGGAGAGAGCGGGGCAGTGGGATTAGTTTGGAGATTGATACAGGACTATGGGGAGAGAGTGGGGCAGTGGGATTAGTTTGGGGATTGATACAGGGCTATGGGGAGAGAGCGGGACAGTGGGATTAGTTTGGGGATTGATACAGGGCTATGGGGAGAGAGCGGGGCAGTTGGATTAGTTTGGGGATTGATACAGAACTATGGGGAGAGAGCGGGGCAGTGGGATTAATTTGGGGATTGATACAGGACTATGAGGAGAGAGCGGGGCAGTGGGATTAGTTTGGGGATTGATACAGGACGATGGGGAGAGAGCAGGGCAGTGGCATTAGTTTGGGGATCGATACAGGACTATGAGGAGAGAGCGGGGCAGTGGGTTTAGTTTGGGGATTGATACAGGACTATGAGGAGAGAGCGGGGCAGTGGGATTAGTTTGGGGATTGATACAGGACTATGGGGAGAGAGCGGGGCAGTGGGATTAGTTTGGGGATTGATACAGGACTATGGGGAGAGAGCGGGGCAGTGGGATTAGTTTGGGGATTGATACAGGGCTATGGGGAGAGAGCGGGGCAGTGGGATTAATTTGGGGATTGATACAGGACTATGGGGAGCGAGCATAATAAAGTATATTTTTGAAATCTAAACCAAAATGGGTGATCTGTGAACAAACCTGGTTTGCCTGCCTGGGCTCGGGGCTTTGTGTATTGGTCCCAGTCTCTGGGTCCTTCATGTGTTTGAAGAGTTTGAAGTCAGTCACACCTTGTTGAACCATTTCATTCTTTCAGGGCATTGATGGTAAACAGCTTCAATCCTGTGTATCTGTGAGGGGGCGACACAATCGTATTTACACCTTATTCAAACCAACAAAACTTCCCCATGTCCTGCCCTGTGAAGATATCACACCGTTCCACAAAGCAGCATTGTCTGAATCAGCCTTTGATCCCATATACTGCTCAATCTGAAACACTCACAGTTTTCAGATGGAGAAACGAGATTTAACCCACACATTCCAAGCCACAATTGGATGGTTAGCAAATCAAAAATGTCCCAGAAATGTGATTTCTTGCTGTGGGTTTAAACAGTCAGGCTGCAATATGTCAGGGTACTTTTCAATCAAGGACACATCAGAATGGGAATGAGAGACAGGGAGAGAGAAAAAGAGAGGTGGACAGGGAGAAGCAGTGAGAGAATTAGGGATAGAGAGAGCGTGTTACAGAAAAGGGAAAGAAAGAGAGAGATCGGAAATGGATAGCAGCACAGACAGAGGAAAAAGTGAAAGAGAGATTGATGGATAGAAATTGGGAGCGAGGGAGAGAGTGAGGGAGCAAGATGGAGAGAGGGAGACAGAGAGACTAACAGAGAGCGAGAGAGAGAGAGGAACAGAGATACAGAGAGGGAGAGAGACAGAGAGACTGAAAGAGAGAGCGGGAGAGAGAGAGAGACAGAGATACAGAGAGGGAGAGAGACAGGGTGACTGAAAGAGAGAGCGAGAGAGAGAGAGAGACAGAGATACAGAGAGGGAGAGTGAAAGAGAGAGCGAGAGAGAGAAAGAGACAGAGATACAGAGAGGGAGAGAGACAGGGAGACTGAAAGAGAGAGCGAGAGAGAGCGAGAGAGAGAGAGAGACAGAGATACAGAGAGGGAGAAAGACAGGGAGACTGAAAGAGAGAGCGAGAGAGAGAGAGAGACAGAGATACAGACAGGGAGAGAGACAGGGACCCTGAAAGAGAGAGCGAGAGAGAGAGAGAGACAGAGATACGGAGAGGGAGAGAGACAGGGTGACTGAAAGAGAGAGCGAGAGAGAGAAAGGGACAGAGATACAGAGAGGGAGAGAGACAGGGAGACTGAAAGAGAGAGCGAGAGAGAGAGAGACAGAGATACAGAGAGACAGGGTGACTGAAAGAGAGAGCGAGAGAGAGAGAGAGACAGAGATACAGAGAGGGAGAGAGACAGGGAGACTGAAAGAGAGAGCGAGAGAGAGAGAGAGACAGAGATACAGAGAGGGAGAGAGACAGGGAGACTGAAAGAGAGAGCGAGAGAGAGAGAGAGACAGAGATACAGAGAGGGAGAGAGACAGGGTGACTGAAAGAGAGAGCGAGAGAGAGAGAGACAGAGATACAGAGAGGGAGAGAGACAGGGACCCTGAAAGAGAGAGCGAGAGAGAGAGAGAGACAGAGATACAGAGAGGGAGAGAGACAGGGTGACTGAAAGAGAGAGCGAGAGAGAGAGAGAGACAGAGATACAGAGAGGGAGAGAGACAGGGACCCTGAAAGAGAGAGCGAGAGAGAGAGAGAGACAGAGATACAGAGAGGGAGAGAGACAGGGAGACTGGAAGATAGAGCGAGAGAGAGAAAGGGACAGAGATACAGAGAGGGAGAGTGACAGGGTGACTGAAAGAGAGAGCGAGAGAGAAAGGGACAGAGATACAGAGAGGGAGAGAGACAGGGACCCTGAAAGAGAGAGCGAGAGAGAAAAAGGGACAGAGATACAGAGAGGGAGAGAGTCAGGGAGACTGAAAGAGAGAGCAAGAGAGAGAAAGAGACAGAGATACAGAGAGGGAGAGAGACAGGGAGACTGAAAGAGAGAGCAAGAGAGAGAAAGAGACAGAGATACAGAGAGGGAGAGAGACAGGGAGACTGAAAGAGAGAGCGAGAGAGACAGAGGAACAGACAGAGAGAGAGACTGACAGAGAGAAAGCGAGAGGGACAGAGAGAGTTGGGCATTTAATCTCCCTCCACACTGTCCCATCAAACACTCCCCGGGCAGGTACAGGGGGTTAGATATAGAGTAAAGCTCCCTCTACACTGTCCCATTAAACCTCCCCGGGCAGGTACAGGGGGTTAGATACAGAGTAAAGCTCCCTCTACACTGTCCCATCAAACACTCCCAGGGCAGGTACATGGGGTTAGATACAGAGTAAAGCTCCCTCTGCACTGTCCCATCAAACACTCCCAGGGCAGGTACAGCACGGGGTTAGATACAGAGTAAAGCTCCCTCTACACTGTCCCATCAAATACTCCCAGGCCAGGTACAGGGGGTTAGATACAGAGTAAAGCTCCCTCTGCACTGTCCCATCAAACACTCCCAGGGCAGGTACAGGGGGTTAGATACAGAGTAAAGCTCCCTCTACACTGTCCCATCAAACACTCCCAGGGCAGGTACAGGGGGTTAGATACAGAGTAAAGCTCCCTCTACACTGTCCCATCAAATACTCCCAGGGCAGGTACAGGGGGTTAGATACAGAGTAAAGCTCCCTCTACACTGTCCCATCAAACACTCCCAGGGCAGGTACAGCACGGGTTTAGATACAGAGTAAAGCTCCCTCTACACTGTCCCATCAAACACTCCCAGGGCAGGTACAGGGGGTTAGATACAGAGTAAAGCTCCCTCTGCACTGTCCCATCAAACACTCCCAGGGCAGGTACAGGGGGTTAGATACAGAGTAAAGCTCCCTCTACACTGTGTCATCAAACACTCCCAGGGCAGGTACAGCACGGGGTTAGATACAGAGTAAAGCTCCCTCTACACTGTGTCATCAAACACTCCCAGGGCAGGTACAGGGGGTTAGATACAGAGTAAAGCTCCCTCTACACTGGCCCATCAAACACTCCCAGGGCAGGTACAGGGGGTTAGATACAGAGTAAAGCTCCCTCTACACTGTCCCATCAAACACTCCCAGGGCTGGTACAGGGGGTTAGATGCAGAGTAAAGCTCCCTCTACACTGTCCCATCAAACACTCGCAGGGCAGGTACAGGGGGTTAGATACAGAGTAAAGCTCCCTCTACACTGTCCCATCAAATACTCCCAGGCCAGGTACAGGGGGTTAGATACAGAGTAAAGCTCCCTCTACACTGTCCCATCAAACACTCCCAGGGCAGGTACAGGGGGTTAGATACAGAGTAAAGCTCCCTCTACACTGTCCCATCAAACACTCCCAGGGCAGGTACAGGGGGTTAGATACAGAGTAAAGCTCCCTCTACACTGTCCCATCAAACACTCCCAGGGCAGGTACAGCACGGGGTTAGATACAGAGTAAAGCTCCCTCTACACTGTGTCATCAAACACTCCCAGGGCAGGTACAGGGGGTTAGATACAGAGTAAAGCTCCCTCTACACTGGCCCATCAAACACTCCCAGGGCAGGTACAGGGGGTTAGATACAGAGTAAAGCTCCCTCGACACTGTCCCATCAAACACTCCCAGGGCAGGTACAGCACGGGGTTAGATACAGAGTAAAGCTCCCTCTACACTGTGTCATCAAACACTCCCAGGGCAGGTACAGGGGGTTAGATACAGAGTAAAGCTCCCTCTACACTGTCCCATCAAACACTCCCAGGGCTGGTACAGGGGGTTAGATGCAGAGTAAAGCTCCCTCTACACTGTCCCATCAAACACTCGCAGGGCAGGTACAGGGGGTTAGATACAGAGTAAAGCTCCCTCTACACTGTCCCATCAAATACTCCCAGGCCAGGTACAGGGGGTTAGATACAGAGTAAAGCTCCCTCTACACTGTCCCATCAAACACTCCCAGGGCAGGTACAGGGGGTTAGATACAGAGTAAAGCTCCCTCTACACTGTCCCATCAAACACTCCCAGGGCAGGTACAGGGGGTTAGATACAGAGTAAAGCTCCCTCTACACTGTCCCATCAAACACTACCAGGGCAGGTACAGGGGGTTAGATACAGAGTAAAGCTCCCTCTACACGGTCCCATCAAACACTCCCAGGGCAGGTACAGGGGGTTAGATACAAAGTAAAGCTCCCTCTGCACTGTCCCATCAAACACTCCCAGGGCAGGTACAGGGGGTTAGATACAGAGTAAAGCTCCCTCTACACTGTCCCATCAAACACTCCCAGGGCAGGTACAGGGGGTTAGATACAGAGTAAAGCTCCCTCTACACTGTCCCATCAAACACTCCCAGGGCAGGTACAGCACGGGTTTAGATACAGAGTAAAGCTCCCTCTACACTGTCCCATGAAACACTCCCAGGGCAGGTACAGGGGGTTAGATACAGAGTAAAGCTCCCTCTACACTGTCCCATGAAACACTCCCAGGGCAGGTACAGGGGGTTAGATACAGAGTAAAGCTCCCTCTACACGGTCCCATCAAACACTCCCAGGGCAGGTACAGGGGGTTAGATACAGAGTAAAGCTCCCTCTGCACTGTCCCATCAAACACTCCCAGGGCAGGTACAGGGGGTTAGATACAGAGTAAAGCTCCCTCTACACTGTCCCATCAAACACTCCCAGGGCAGGTACAGGGTGTTAGATACAGAGTAAAGCTCCCTCTACACTGTCCCATCAAACACTCCCAGGGCAGGTACAGGGGGTTAGATACAGAGTAAAGCTCCCTCTACACTGTCCCATCAAACACTCCCAGGGCAGGTACAGGGGGTTAGATACAGAGTAAAGCTCCCTCTACACTGTCCCATCAAACACTCCCAGGGCAGGTACAGCACGGGGTTAGATACAGAGTAAAGCTCCCTCTACACTGGCCCATCAAACACTCCCAGGGCAGGTACAGGGGGTTAAATATAGAGTAAAGCTCCCTCTACACTGTCCCATCAAACACTCCCAGGGCTGGTACAGGGGGTTAGATACAGAGTAAAGCTCCCTCTACACTGTCCCATCAAACACTCGCAGGGCAGGTACAGGGGGTTAGATACAGAGTAAAGCTCCCTCTACACTGTCCCATCAAATACTCCCAGGCCAGGTCCAGGGGGTTAGATACAGAGTAAAGCTCCCTCTACACTGTCCCATCAAACACTCCCAGGGCAGGGTCAGGGGGTTAGATACAGAGTAAAGCTCCCTCTACACTGTCCCATCAAACACTCCCAGGGCAGGTACAGCGCAGGGTTAGATACAGAGTAAAGCTCCCTCTGCACTGTCCCATCAAACACTCCCAGGGCAGGTACAGGGGGTTAGATACAGAGTAAAGCTGCCTCTACACTGTCCCATCAAACACTCCCAGGGCAGGTACAGGGGGTTAGATACAGAGTAAAGCTCCCTCTACACTGTCCCATCAAACACTCCCAGGGCAGGTACAGCACGGGTTTAGATACAGAGTAAAGCTCCCTCTACACTGTCCCATGAAACACTCCCAGGGCAGGTACAGGGGGTTAGATACAGAGTAAAGCTCCCTCTACGCTGTCCCATCAAACACTCCCAGCGCAGGTACGCAGAGCGAGACAGTGATAGGTAGACAGAGAGAGATCCAGAGAGAGAGACAGAGAGAGAGAGAGAGACAGAGAGAGATCGAGAGACAGATATCGAGAAAGACAGAGATAGGCAGACAGACAGAGAGAGAGACAGAGTATCAGAATTATAGAGAGATACAGAGAGAAAGAGAGACAGGGAGAGAGGGAGAGATGGAACGAGATAGAGAGACACTGAGAGGGTGAGAGAGCAACAGAAAGAGAGAGACAGAGAGACAGAGACAGAGAGAAAGACAGAGAGAGAGAGGAAAAGACAGATAGAGAGACAGAGAGAGAGACAGAGAGAGACAGAGAGAGACACAGAGAGAGATTGATAGGAGAGAGGGAAAGACAGAGATAAAGACACGGCGAGATACTGAGAGAGAGAGAGACAGAGCGAGAGTGAGAGAGAGACAGAGAGCAAAGGGAAAGATGGAGAGAGAAACAGAGACGGAAAGAGACAGAGGGAGAGAGAGAGAGGGAAAGATAGAGAAAGACGGTGAGACAGAGAGAGACAGCGACAGAGACAGAGAGAGACAGAGAGAGAGAGTGAGAGAGAGAGATAAAGACAGATTGAGAAAGATAGAGATCGAGAGAAAGATATTTAGAGAGGGAGAGAGATACAGAGAGAGATAGGGAGACCGAGAGACACCGAGAGAGAAAGCGAGCGAGACAGACAGAGAGAGAGAGAGAGAGAGATAGAGAGAGAGAGTCAGAGAGAGAAAAATAGAGAGAGAGAGAGAGATTGACAGAGAGAAAGAAAGAGAGAGACAGAGACAGAGAGGGAGAGGGACAGAGAGAGACAGGAGGAAGTGTAGAGAGAGAGAGAGAGACAGAAACAGAGAGAGAGAGGGACAGAGAGAGACAGGGAGGAAGTGTAGAGAGAGAGAGAGAGAAACAGAGAGAGAAAAATAGAGATACAGAGAGAGGGAAAGAGATAGAGACAGAGAGAGAGAGATAGAGACAGATACAGAGAGATAGAGAGAGAGAGGGAGAAAGAGAGAGAGCGTGAGAGAAAGAGTGACAGAGAGACAGAGAGGGAAAGATAGAGGGAGAGAGAAACAGAGACGGAGAGAGAGAGAGGGAGGGGGAGAAAGACAGAGAGAGACAGAATGAGAGACAGAGAGAGAGACAGAAAGTGAGAGAGACAGAGATAGAGGGAGACACGGAGAGAGACAGAGTGAGAGACAGAGAGTGAGGGAGAGAGGGAGAATGAGGGAGAGGCAGAGGGAGAGACAGAGAGAGAGAGAGACACAGGAAGAGCGAGAGAAAGAGAGAGACGGAGAGAGAGAGCGAGAGGGAGACAGAGACAGAGACCGAGAGAGAGACAGACAGAGAGACAGAGAGTGAGCTAGATTGGAGATTGATACAGGACTATGGGGAGAGAGCGGGGCAGTGGGATTAGTTTGGGGATTGATACAGGACTATGGGGAGAGAGTGGGGCAGTGGGATTAGTTTGGGGATTGATACAGGACTATGGGGAGAGACCGGTGCAGTGGGATTAGTTTGGTGATTGATACAGGACTATGGGGAGAGAGCGGGGCAGTGGGATTAGTTTGGTGATTGATACAGGACTATGGGGAGAGAGCGGGGCAGTGGGATTAGTTTGGGGATTGATACAGGACTATGGGGAGAGAGTGGGGCAGTGGGATTAGTTTGGGGATTGATACAGGACTATGGGGAGAGACCGGGGCAGTGGGATTAGTTTGGTGATTGATACAGGACTATGGGGAGAGAGCGGGGCAGTGGGATTAGTTTGGAGATTGATACAGGACTATGGGGAGAGACCGGGGCAGTGGGATTAGTTTGGTGATTGATACAGGACTATGGGGAGAGAGCGGGGCAGTGGGATTAGTTTGGAGATTGATACAGGACTATGGGGAGAGAGCGGGGCAGTGGGATTAGTTTGGAGATTGATACAGGACTATGGGGAGAGAGCGGGGCAGTGGGATTAGTTTGGAGATTGATACAGGACTATGGGGAGAGCGCGGGGCAGTGGGATTAGTTTGGAGATTGATACAGGACTATGGGGAGAGAGCGGGGCAGTGGGATTAGTTTGGGGATTGATACAGGACTATGGGGAGAGAGCGGGGCAGTGGGATTAGTTTGGGGATTGATACAGGACTATGGGGAGAGAGCGGGGCAGTGGGATTAGTTTGGGGATTGATACAGGTCTATGGGGAGAGAGCGGGGCAATGGGATTAGTTTGGGGATTGATACAGGACTATGGGGAGAGAGCGGGGCAGTGGGATTAGTTTGGAGATTGATACAGGACAATGGGGAGAGAGCGGGGCAGTGGGATTAGTTTGGGGATTGATACAAGACTATGGGGAGAGAGCGGGGCAGTGGGATTAGTTTGGAGATTGATACAGGACTATGGGGAGAGAGCTGGGCAGTGGGTTTAGTTTGGTGATTGATACAGGACTATGGGGAGAGAGCAGGGCAGTGAGATTAGTTTGGAGATTGAAACAGGGCTATGGAGAGAGAGCGGGGCAGTGGGATTAGTTTGGGGATTGATACAGGACTATGGGGAGAGAGCGGGGCATTGGGATTAGTTTGGAGATTGATACAGGACTATGGGGAGAGAGCGGGGCAGTGGGATTAGTTTGGGGATTGATACAGGACTATGGGGAGAGAGCGGGGCATTGGGATTAGTTTGGGGATTGATACAGGACTATGGGGAGAGAGCGGGGCAGTGGGATTAGTTTGGGGATTGATACAGGACTATGGGGAGAGAGCGGGGCAGTGGGATTAGTTTAGGGATTGATAAAGGACTATGGGGAGAGAGCGGGGCAGTGGGATTAGTTTGGGGATTGATACAGGACTATGGGGAGAGAGCGGGTCAGTGGGATTAGTTTGGGGATTGATACAGGACTATGGGGAGAGAGCGGGACAGTGGGATTAGTTTGGGGATTGATACAGGACTATGGGGAGAGAGCGGGGCAGTGGGATTAGTTTGGGGATTGATACAGGACAATGGGGAGAGAGCGGGGCAGTGGGATTAGTTTGGGGATTGATACAGGACTATCAGGAGAGAGCGGGGCAGTGGGATTAGTTTGGGGATTGATACAGGACTATGGGGAGAGAGCGGGGCAGTGGGATTAGTTTGGGAATTGATAAAGGACTATGGGGAGAGAGCAGGGCAGTGGGATTAGTTTGGGGATTCATACAGGACTATGGGGAGAGAGCGGGGCAGTGGGATTAGTTTGGGGACTGATACAGGACTGTGGGGAGAGAGTGGGGCAGTTGGAATAGTTTGGGGATTGATACAGGACTATGGGGAGAGAGTGGGGCAGTGGGATTAGTTTGGGGATTGATACAGGACTATGGGGAGAGAGCGGGGCATTGGGATTAGTTTGGGGATTGATACAGGACTATGGGGAGAGAGCGGAGCAGTGGGATTAGTTTGGGGATTGATACAGGACTATGGGGAGAGAGCGGGGCAGTGGGATTAGTTTGGGATTGATACAGGACTATGGGGAGAGAGCGGGGCAGTGGGATTAGTTTGGGGATTGATACAGGCCTATGAGGAGAGAGCGGGGCAGTGGGATTAGTTTGGGGATTGATACAGGACTATGGAGAGAGAGTGGGGCAGTGGGATTAGTTTGGGGATTGATACAGGACTATGGGGAGAGAGCGGGGCAGTGGGATTAGTTTCGGGATTGATAGACATACAGAGAGAGACAGAGAGGGAGAGACACTTAGACAGGGAGAGAGAGACTGAGAGAGAGACAGAGAGGATGAGAGAGAGAGAGACAGATAGAGTCAGAGAGAGAGAGACAGAGAGACAGAGAAGGTCAGAGAGAGAGAGCGAGACACACACACAGAGTGAGAGACAGAAAGGGAGAGAGAGAGAGAGAGAGACAGAGAGAGTCAGAGAGAGAAAGAAAGACAGAGAGAGAGAGAGAGAGAGACAGAGAGAGTGAGTGTGACAGAGAGAGAGAGAGAGAGGCAGAGAGTGTCAGAGAGAGGGGGAGAGAGACAGACAGACAGAGAGAGAGGGATAGAGAGAGATAGGGAGAGTGAGAGAGAGAGAGAGACAGAAATAGTGAGAGAGACAGAGAGAGAGAGCGGGGAACAGAGGGAGGGACAGAGAGAGAGAGACAGTGAGAGAGAAAGAGAGACCGAGAGAGAGAAAGAAATGGAAAGAGACAGGAGAGAGATACAGAGAGACAGAGAGAAACTCAGAGACACAGAGATAGAGAGACAGAGAGAGAGAGAGAGAGGGAGTGAGAGAGAGGGATAGAGAGAGAGGGATAGAGAGAGAGACAGAGAGAGAGAGGGACAGAGAGACAGAGAGAGAGAGATAGGGAGTGAATGAGACAGAGAGAGAGAGAGAGAGAGACAGAGAGAAAGACAGAGAGAGATAGAGAGACAGAGAGAGATAGAGCGTGGGGGTGACAGAGAGAAAGAAAGAGAGAGCAAGAGATGGAAAGAAACAGGAGAGAGAGAGAGGGAGACAGAGAGCGAGAGTGATAGAGAGAGAGAGGGATAGGAAGAGAGACGGATGTTGAGAGAGGGGGAGAGACAGAGAAAGAGAGGGAGAAACACAGAGAGAGGGAGAGAGACAGAGAGAGAGAGAGGGAGAAACAGATAGAGAGACAGAGATAGAGGGAGAGAGAAAGAGAGCAAGAGACAGTGAGATAGAAACAGATAGAGAGAGAGAGAGACAGAGCGAGGCTGTCAGAGAGAGAGACAGAGAGAGAGAAAGAGAGAGGGCGATAGAATGAGAGAGAGATGGAAAGAGACAGGAGAGAGAGAGGGAGAGAGACAGAGAGAGAAACACAGAGAGAGGGACAGAGAGAGGGAGAGAGAGAGAGTGACAGAGACAGAGAAAGAGGGAGAGACAGACAGATAGAGAGACAGAGAGAGATGGAAAGAGACAGGAGAGTGGGAGAGAGGGATAGAGAGAGATAGGAAGAGAGAGACAGAGAGGGAATGAGACAGAGAGAGAGAGAAGGAGAGAGACAGAGCGAGAGAGAGAGACAGAGAGAGAAGGAGAAAGACAGAGCGAGAGAGAGAGACAGAGAGAACAAGTCAGAGAGAGAGACAGAGCGAGAGAACGAGGCAGAGAGAGAGACAGAGAGAGTGAGTGTGACTGAGAGACAAAGAGAGACAGAGAATGTCAGAGAGAGGTAGAATGAAACAGACAGAGAGAAAGGGGGATAGAGAGAGAGAGAAGGAGAGAGGGACAGAGAGAGAGAGACGATAGAAAGAGAGACAGATAGATAGAGAGAGAGAGTGAGAGAGACAGTGAGAGAGAGATAGAGGGAGAGACAGAGTGAGAGAGAGAAAGATGGAAAGAGACAGGAGAGAGACAGAGGGAGAAACGCAGAGACACAGAGAGAGAGAGAGACAGACAGAGAGAGACAGAGAGAGAGAGCGAGAAACAGATAAAGAGAGAGAGAGAGAGAGAGACAGAGAGATAGAGACAGAGAGAGACAGACAGAGAGAGAGAAAATGAGTGAGTGAGAGAGACAGAGAGACAGAGAGAGAAAGCAAGAAACGGAGAAAGAGAGAGAGAGAGACAGAGAGTTAGAGACAGAGAGAGATAGACAGAAAGTGAGAAAATGAGAGAGTGAGAGAGATAGAGAGAGAGAGATAGAGACAGAGAGTTATATATATATATAGAGAGAGGGAGACAGAGAGAGGGACAGAGAGAGAGAGTGATGGAAAAATGCAGGAGAGAGAGACAGAGAGAGAAAGAGAGGGATAGAGAGAGGGGGATAGAGAGAGAGAGGGATAGGGAGAAAGAGGGAGAGAGACAGAAAGAGAGAGAGAAACACAGGGAAAGAGAGAGAGAGAGAGAGAGACAGAGAGATAGAGATTGTAGGACAGAGAGAGAGAGAGGCACAGAGAGAGAGAGGGAGATAGGTAGAAGGACAGAGATAGGGAAAGAGAGAGAGAGAGAGAGAGAGAGAGAGCGAGAGGAACAGAGAGAGGGACAGAGAGAGAGAAAGAGCGAGAAAGAGAGATACAGAGTGAGAGAGAGAGACAGAGAGAGAGAGAGAGTGAGACAGAAATAGGGCGAGACAGAGAGAGGGATAGAGTGAAAGAGAGGAACAGAGAGAGTGAGAGAGACAGAGAGAGAGACTGAGAGAGAGAGCGAGAGGGAGAGAGAGAGTGTGTTTGTGTGTCTCTCTCTCTCTCTCTGTCTGTCTCACTTTCTGTATCGATTCTGGGATTGATACAGGGCTATGGGGAGAGAGCGGGGCAGTGGGATTAGTTTGAGGATTGATACAGGACTATGGGGAGAGAGCGGGGCAGTGGGATTAGTTTGGAGATTGATACAGGACTATGGGGAGAGAGCGGGGCAGTGGGATTAGTTTGAGGATTGATACAGGACTATGGGGAGAGAGCGGGGCAGTGGGATTAGTTTGGAGATTGATACAGGACTATGGGGAGAGAGCGGGGCAGTGGGATTAGTTTGGAGATTGATACAGGACTATGGGGAGAGAGCGGGGCAGTGGGATTAGTTTGGGGATTGATACAGGACTATGGGGGGAGAGCGGGGCAATGGGATTAGTTTGGAGATTCATACAGGACTATGGGGAGAGAGCGGGGCAGTGGGATTGTTTGGGGATTGATACAGGAGTATGGGGATAGAGCGGGGCAGTGGGATTGGTTTGGGAATTGATATAGGACTATAGGGAGAGAGCGGGGCAGTGGGATTAGTTTGGGATTGATACAGGACTATAGGGAGAGAGCGGGGCAGTGGGATTAGTTTGGGGATTGATACAGGACTATGGGGAGAGAGCGGGACAGTGGGATTAGTTTGGGTGAAATTGAGCACCCATTTTACATGAGATGCGTGGTGACCATTTTACACCAGGACACGTGTCTGGGTGATCTGTGATCAAACCTGGTTTACCTGCCTGGGCTCGGGGCTTTGTGTATTGGTTTCAGTCTCTGGGTCCTTCATGTGTTTGAAGAGTTTGAAGTTGGTCACATCATTTCATTCTTTCAGGGCACAGATGGTAAACAGCTTCAATCCTGTGTATCTGTGAGGGGGCGACACAATCGTATTTACACCTTATTCAAACCAACAAAACTTGCTTCTCCATTTCCTGCCCTGCGAAGATATCCTCCCATCAAACACTCCCAGGGCAGGTACAGCACGGGGTTAAATACAGAGTAAAGCTCCCTCTACACTGTCCCATCAAACACTCCCAGGGCAGGTACAGCACGGGGTTAGATACAGAGTAAAGCTCCCTCTACACTGTCCCATCAAACACTCCCAGGGCAGGTACAGGGGGTTAAATACAGAGTAAAGCTCCCTCTACACTGTCCCATCAAACTCTCCCAGGGCAGGTACAGGGGGTTAGATACAGAGTAAATTTCCCTCTACACTGTCCCATCAAACACTCCCAGGGCAGGTACAGGGGGTTAGATACAGAGTAAAGCTCCCTCTACACTGTCCCATCAAACACTCCCAGGGCAGGTACAGGGGGTTAGATACAGAGTAAAGCTCCCTCTACACTGTCCCATCAAACACTCCCAGGGCAGGTACAGCACGGGGTTAAATACAGAGTAAAGCTCCCTCTACACTGTCCCATCAAACACTCCCAGGGCAGGAACAGGGGGTTCGATACAGAGTAAAGCTCCCTCTACTCTGTCCCATCAAATACTCCCAGGGTACTTACAGCGGGTTAGATACAGAGTAAAGCTCCCTCTACACTGTCCCATCAAACACTCCCAGGGCAGGTACAGGGGATTAGATACAGAGTAAAGCTCCCTCTACACTGTCCCATCAAACACTCCCAGGCAGGTACAGGGTGTTAGATACAGAGTAAAGCTCCCTCTACACTGTCCCATCAAATACTCCCAGGGCAGGTACAGGAGGTTAGATACAGA
>NW_027252802.1:280000-287500 GCF_044704955.1 Pristiophorus japonicus
TAGAGAGAGACTCAGAGAGTGAAGGTGAGAGAGCGAGAGAGAGATAGACAGAGAAAAATACAGAGCTAGAGAGAGAGAGACAGAGCGAGAGAGAGAGAGAGAGACAGGGAGAAAGTGAAAGAGAGAGAGAGAGACAGAGAGACAGGCAGAGAGAGAGATAGAGAGAAAGACAGAGAGAAAGACAGAGAGAGAGAGATCGACAGATAGAGAGAGGGAAAGACAGATAGAGAGACAGAGAGAGAGAGAGAGACAGAGATAGAGGGAGAGATTGATAGGTGAGAGGGAAAGATGGAGATTAAGACATGGAGAGATACAGAGAGAGAGAGTGACAGAGCGAGAGGGAGAGAGGGACAGAGAGGGAAAGATGGAGAGAAAAACAGAGAGAGAGTGAAACAGAGAGAGACAGAGAGACAGGCAGAGAGAGAGAGACAGAGAGCGAGAGAGAGAGAGAGAGACAGAGAGAGAGTGAAAGACAGAGAGATAGAGAGACAAAAATAGAGAGAGAGAAGGAGAGAAACAGAGAGAGAGTGAGAGAGAGCGAGAAAGAAAGAGAGACGGAGATCGAGAGGGAGAGACAGAGCGAGAGTGAGAGATAGAGAGAGACAGGGAGTGAGAGAGTGAGACAGATAGAGAGAGAGACAGAGAGAAAGTGAGAGACAAAGAGAGAGAAAGACAGAGAGAGAGAGACAGATTGAGACAGAGAGACAGAACGTGAGAGCGCGAGAGAGAGACAGAGATGGAGAGACAGAGATGGAGAGAAGGAGAGGGAAAGCGAGTAGAGAGAGAGAGAGATAGTGTGAGAGAGAGAGACAGAGAGCGAGAGAGGGAGAAAGATAGAGATAGACACAGATAGAGACAGAGAGATATAGAGAGGGAGAGAGGCACAGAGAGAGAGAGAGACATAGAGAGAGCGAGAGAGAGGGAGAGAGAGATAGAGAGAGAGAGAGAGAGACAGAGAGAGAGAGAGAGAGAAAGAGAGAGACAGACAGACAGACAGTAAGAGAGCGTGCGAGAGAGAGATAGAGAGAGATAGCGAGATACAGAGGGAGAATCACAGAGGGAGAGAGAAAGAGACAGAGAGCGACAGAGAGACAGAGAGAGGCAGACAGAGAGAGGTAGAGAGATAGAGAGCCAGAGAGAGACAGAGACACAGAGAGAGGCAGACAGAGAGAGATAGAGAGATAGAGAGAGCCAGAGAGATAGAGAGAGCCAGAGACACAGAGAGAGGCAGACAGAGAGAGAGAGACAGAGAAAAATATAGAGCGAGAGACAGAGAGAGACAGGGAGAGAGTGAAACAGAGACAGAGAGAGAGAGAGAGAGAGACAAAGAGAGAGACAGAGACAGAGATAGGCAGACTGACAGAGAGAGAGAAAGAGAGACAGAATTATGGAGAGGTACAGAGAGAGAGAGAGACAGGGAGAGAGGGAGAGACAGAGCGAGATAGAGAGAGACTCAGAGAGAGAAGGTGAGGGAGCGAGAGAGAAAGACAGAGAAAAATACAGAGTTCGAGAGAGAGAGAGAGAGAGTGAGAGAGAGAGAGACAGAGAGTGACAGAGCGAGAGAGAGAGAGGCAGAGAGAGAGAGACAGAGTGAGGGAGAGACGGAGCAAGATAGGAGACTCAGAGAGAGAAGGTGAGAGAGCGAGAGAGAGAAAGACAGAGAAAAATACAGAGCGAGAGAGAGAGACAGAGAGAGACAGAGCGAGAGAGAGAGAGAGAGACAGAAAGAGAGGGAAAGGTGGAGAAAGACAGTGAGACAGAGAGAAAGAGACAGAGACAGAGTGAGATTGAGGGGAAAACAGAGAAAGACAGAGATAGAGAGAGAGACAGAGAGAGAGGGGGAAAGAAACAGACAGAGAGAGAGAGACAGAGACAGATAGAGAGAGTTAGAGACAGAGATATATAGATAGGGGGAGAGATACAGACAGAGGGAGACCGAGAAAGACAGAGTGAGACAGAGAGAGAGAGAGACTGAGAGAGAGAGAGACAGAGAGAGAAAAACAGAGCGAGACTGATAGAGAGTGAGAGAGAGAGAGACATAGAGACAGAGAGAGAGTTAGAGAGAGATAGAGAGTCAGAGAGAGCAAGAGAGAGAGCAAGACAGAGACAGATAGCGAGAGAGAGAGACAGAGAGAGAGGGAGAGAGAGAGAGAGTCAGAGATAAGCAGATGGAGAGAGATAGAGAGTGAGAGAGAGACAGTGAAAAATACAGAGAGAGGGAGCGAGAGAGACAGAGTGATAGAGGCAGAGTTTTTAGAGAGATGCAGAGAGAGAGAGACAGAGAGAGACGGAGAGACGGAGAGCGATAGAGAGAGACTCAGAGAGAGAGGGTGAGAGAGACAGAGGCAGAGAGAGAGAGAAAGACAAAGAGAGAGAGACAGATAGAGAGAGAGAGACAGGCAGAGCGAGACAAACAGAGAGAGAGAGAGAGAGACAGACAGAGAGAGAGATAGAGAGAGAGAGGGAGAGAGAGACAGAGAAAGAGAGAGACAGAGAGAGACAGAGAGGGAGAGAGGGAGAGAGACAGAGAGAGAGAGAGAGACAGCGAGAGAGAGAGAGAGAGACAGAGAGAGAGGGAGATAGGGAGAGGGACAGAGTGAGGGAGAGAGAGAGAGAGAGCGAGAGGAACAGAGAGGGACAGGGAGAGAGAAAGAGAGAGACAGAGAGAGCGAAAGAAAGACAGAGAGAAAGACTGAGAGAGAGAGTCAGAGACAGAGAGAGATAGAGATGGAGAGTCAGAGAGCGCGAGAGAGAGACAGAGACAGAGACAGAGATAGAGAGAGAGAGAGAGACAGAGACAGAGAGAGACAGAAAAAGAGACAGAGATAGAGAGATTGATAGCGAGAGAGGGAAAGACGGAGATAAAGACATGGAATGATAGAGAGAGAGAGAGAGACAGAGCGAGAGTGAGAGGGAGACAGAGAGAGAGGGAAAGATGGAGAGAGAAACCTAAACAGAGAGAGAGAGAGACAGAGAGACAGAGAGATAGAGACAGAGAGAGAGAGATAGAGAGAGAGACAGAGAGAGAGAGATAGAGAGAGAGACAGAGAGAGAGAGATAGAGAGACAGATATAGAGAGACAGAGAGACAGAGAGAGAGAGACAGAGAGAGAGAGATAGAGAGAGAGACAGAGAGACAGAGAGAGAGATAGAGAGACAGAGATAGAGAGACAGAGAGAGAGTCAGAGAGAGAGATTGAGAAAGAGAGTGACATTGAGTGAGAGAGAGTTGGTAAGAGACAGAGAGAGACCGAAAGAGTGAGAGAAAATGAGAGAGTGAGAGGAACAGAGAAAGAGAGACAGAGACAGAGAGAGGGACAGAGAGAGAGAGATGGAAGATTGCAGGAGGGTGAGACAGAAAGAGAGGGGGATAGAGAGAGAGTGGGATAGGGAGAAAGAGGGAGAGAGACAGACACAGAGAGAGAAACACAGGGAAAGAGAGAGAGAGGAGAGACAGAGAGGTGGAGAGAGTAGGACAGAGAGGGGGACAGAGAGAGAGAGAGGGAGAGAGAGAGGGAGATAAGGAGAGGGACAGAGAGAGGGAGAGAGAGAGAGAGCGAAAGGAACAGAGAGGGACAGAGAGAGAGGAAGAGAGAGACAGAGAGAGGGAAAGAAAGACAGAGAGAAAGACTGAGAGAGCGAGTCAGAGAGAGAGAGAGAGACGGAGAGTCAGAGAGCGCGCGAGAGAGACAGAGACAGAGATAGAGAGAGAGAGACAGAGAGAGAGAGACAGAAAAAGAGACAGAGATAGAGAGATTGATAGTGAGAGAGGGAAAGACGGAGATAAAGACATGGAAAGATACAGAGAGAGAGAGAGAGAGACAGAGCGAGAGTGAGAGGGAGACAGAGAGAGAAACCGAAACAGAGAGAGAGACAGAGAGAGAGAGGGAGAGAGAGGGGGAGATAGGGAGAGGGACAGAGAGAGGGAGAGAGAGAGAGAGCGAGAGGAACAGAGAGGGACAGGGAGAGAGAAAGACAGAGACAGAGAGAGAGAAAGAAAGACAGAGAGAAAGACTGAGAGAGAGAGTCAGAGACAGAGAGAGATAGAGACGGAGAGTCAGAGAGCGCGCGAGAGAGACAGAGATAGAGATAGAGAGAGAGAGAGAGAGAGACAGAGATAGAGAGAGAGACAGAGAGAGACAGAAAAAGAGACAGAGATAGAGAGATTGATAGTGAGAGAGGGAAAGACGGAGATAAAGACATGGAAAGATACAGAGAGAGAGAGAGAGAGACAGAGCGAGAGTGAGAGGGAGACAGAGAGAGAGGGAAAGATGGAGAGAGAAACCGAAACAGAGAGAGAGACAGAGAGAGAGAAAGAGAGAGAGAGAGACAGGGAGAGAACGACAGACAGATAAAGAGATAAAGAGAGAGAGAGACAGAGATAGGCAGACAGACAGAGAGAGACAGAGAGACAGAATTATAGAGAGATACAGAGAGAGAGAGAGAGACAGAGCGAGAGGGAGAGATGGAACGAGATAGAGAGAGACTCAGAGAGTGAAGGTGAGAGAGCGAGAGAGAGATAGACAGAGAAAAATACAGAGCTAGAGAGAGAGAGACAGAGCGAGAGAGAGAGAGAGAGACAGGGAGAAAGTGAAAGAGAGAGAGAGAGACAGAGAGACAGGCAGAGAGAGAGATAGAGAGAAAGACAGAGAGAAAGACAGAGAGAGAGATTGACAGATAGAGAGAGGGAAACACAGATAGAGAGACAGAGAGAGAGAGAGAGAGACAGAGATAGAGGGAGAGATTGATAGGTGAGAGGGAAAGATGGAGATTAAGACACGGAGAGATACAGAGAGAGAGAGTGACAGAGCGAGAGGGAGAGAGGGACAGAGAGGGAAAGATGGAGAGAAAAACAGAGAGAGAGTGAAACAGAGAGAGACAGAGAGACAGGCAGAGAGAGAGAGACAGAGAGCGAGAGAGAGAGAGAGACAGAGAGAGAGTGAAAGACAGAGAGATAGAGAGACAAAAATAGAGAGAGAGAAGGAGAGAAACAGAGAGAGAGTGAGAGAGAGCGAGAAAGAAAGAGAGACGGAGATCGAGAGGGAGAGACAGAGCGAGAGTGAGAGATAGAGAGAGACAGGGAGTGAGAGAGTGAGACAGATAGAGAGAGAGACAGAGAGAAAGTGAGAGACAAAGAGAGAGAAAGACAGAGAGAGAGAGACAGATTGAGACAGAGAGACAGAACGTGAGAGCGCGAGTGAGAGAGACAGAGATGGAGAGACAGAGATGGAGAGAAGGAGAGGGAAAGCGAGTAGAGAGAGAGAGAGATAGTGTGAGAGAGAGAGACAGAGAGCGAGAGAGGGAGAAAGATAGAGATAGACACAGATAGAGACAGAGAGATATAGAGAGGGAGAGAGGCACAGAGAGAGAGAGAGACATAGAGGGAGCGAGAGAGAGAGAGAGATAGAGAGAGAGAGAAAGAGACAGAGAGAGAGAGAGAGAGAGAGAGAGAAAGAGAGAGACAGACAGACAGACAGTAAGAGAGCGTGCGAGAGAGAGATAGAGAGAGATAGCGAGAGACAGAGGGAGAATCACAGAGGGAGAGAGAAAGAGACAGAGAGCGACAGAGAGACAGAGAGAGGCAGACAGAGAGAGGTAGAGAGACAGAGAGCCAGAGAGAGACAGAGACACAGAGAGAGGCAGACAGAGAGAGATAGAGAGATAGAGAGAGCCAGAGAGATAGAGAGAGCCAGAGACACAGAGAGAGGCAGACAGAGAGAGAGAGACAGAGAAAAATATAGAGCGAGAGACAGAGAGAGACAGGGAGAGAGTGAAACAGAGACAGAGAGAGAGAGAGAGAGACAAAGAGAGAGACAGAGACAGAGATAGGCAGACTGACAGAGAGAGAGAAAGAGAGACAGAATTATGGAGAGGTACAGAGAGAGAGAGAGACAGGGAGAGAGGGAGAGACAGAGCGAGATAGAGAGAGACTCAGAGAGAGAAGGTGAGGGAGCGAGAGAGAAAGACAGAGAAAAATACAGAGTTCGAGAGAGAGAGAGAGAGTGAGAGAGAGAGAGACAGAGAGTGACAGAGCGAGAGAGAGAGAGGCAGAGAGAGAGAGACAGAGTGAGGGAGAGACGGAGCAAGATAGGAGACTCAGAGAGAGAAGGTGAGAGAGCGAGAGAGAGAAAGACAGAGAAAAATACAGAGCGAGAGAGAGAGACAGAGAGACAGAGCGAGAGAGAGAGAGAGAGACAGAAAGAGAGGGAAAGGTGGAGAAAGACAGTGAGACAGAGAGAAAGAGACAGAGACAGAGTGAGATTGAGGGGAAAACAGAGAAAGACAGAGATAGAGAGAGAGACAGAGAGAGAGGGGGAAAGAAACAGACAGAGAGAGAGAGACAGAGACAGATAGAGAGAGTTAGAGACAGAGATATATAGATAGGGGGAGAGATACAGACAGAGGGAGACCGAGAAAGACAGAGAGAGAGAGAGACTGAGAGAGAGAGAGACAGAGAGAGAAAAACAGAGCGAGACTGATAGAGAGTGAGAGAGATAGAGACAGAGAGAGAGTTAGAGAGAGATAGAGAGTCAGAGAGAGCAAGAGAGAGAGCAAGACAGAGACAGATAGCGAGAGAGAGAGACAGAGAGAGAGGGAGAGAGAGAGAGAGTCAGAGATAAGCAGATGGAGAGAGATAGAGAGTGAGAGAGAGACAGTGAAAAATACAGAGAGAGGGAGCGAGAGAGACAGAGTGATAGAGGCAGAGTTTTTAGAGAGATGCAGAGAGAGAGAGACAGAGAGAGACGGAGAGACGGAGAGCGATAGAGAGAGACTCAGAGAGAGAGGGTGAGAGAGACAGAGGCAGAGAGAGAGAGAAAGACAAAGAGAGAGAGACAGACAGAGAGAGAGAGACAGGCAGAGCGAGACAAACAGAGAGAGAGAGAGAGAGACAGACAGAGAGAGACAGGCAGAGCGAGACAAACAGAAAGAGAGAGAGAGAGAGAGAGAGAGAGACAGAGAGAGAGAGAGACAAAGAGCGAGAGAGAGAGAAAGAGAGAGGGAGACAGGCAGACAGACAGAGAGACGGAGAGAGAGGAGAGAGAGAGAGACAGAGAGAGAGTGAAACAGAGAGACAGAGAGAGAGCGAGAGAGAGAGACAGAAATAGAGAAAGAGAGAGAGAGAAACACAGAGAGAGTGAGAGAGAGGGACAGAGAAAGAGAAAGAGAGACAGAGAGAGAGAAACAGACAGAGAGAGAGACAAAGAGAGAGAATGACAGAGAGAGACAGAGATTGATAGAGAGAGATTGATAGAGAGAGAGAGATTGATAGAGAGAGAGATTGATAGAGAGAGGGAAAGATAGAGATAAAGACAGGGAGATATACAGAGAAATAGAGGGAGAGACAGAGTAAGAGGGAGAGAGAGAGAGACAGAAAAACTGAGAGGGAAAGATAGAGAGAAACAGAGACCATGGGAGAGAGAGAGAGATGGGCGGAAAGACAGAGAGAGACAGAGAGAGAGAGAGAGAGAGACAGAGCGAGACAGAGAGAGAGAGCGAGGTAG
>NW_027252802.1:292500-322500 GCF_044704955.1 Pristiophorus japonicus
GGGATTAGTTTGGGGATTGATACAGGACGATGGGGAGAGAGCGGGGCAGTGGGATTAGTTTGGGGATTGATACAGGACTATGGGGAGAGAGCAGGGCAGTGGGATTAGTTTAGGGATTGATACAGGGCTATGGGGAGAGAGCAGGGCAGTGGAATTAGTTGAGGGATTGATAGACATACAGACAGAGAGATACAGAGAGGGAGAGACACTTAGACAGGGAGAGAGAGACTGAGTGAGAGACAGAGAGGAAGAGAGAGAGAGACAGATAGAGTCAGAGAGAGAGAGACAGAGAGACAGAGAGGGTCAGAGAGAGAGAGCGAGACACACACAGAGAGTGAGAGACAGAAAGGGAGAGAGAGAGAGAGAGACAGAGAGAGTCAGAGAGAGAAAGAAAGACAGAGAGGGAGAGAGAGAGAGACAGAGAGAGTGAGTGTGACAGAGAGAGAGAGAGAGGCAGAGAGTGTCAGAGAGAGGGGGAGAGAGACAGACAGACAGAGAGAGAGGGATAGAGAGAGATAGGGAGAGTGAGAGAGAGAGAGAGACAGAAATAGTGAGAGAGACAGAGAGAGAGAGCGGGGAACAGAGGGAGGGACAGAGAGAGAGAGACAGTGAGAGAGAAAGAGAGACCGAGAGAGAGAAAGAGATGAAAAGAGACAGGAGAGAGATACAGAGAGACAGAGAGAAACTCAGAGACACAGAGAGAGAGAGACAGAGAGAGAGAGAGAGACAGACAGATAGAGACAGAGAGAAAGAGAGAGATGGAAAGAGACAGGAGAGTGGGAGAGAGGGATAGAGAGAGATAGGAAGAGAGAGACAGAGAGGGGGTGAGACAGAGAGAGAGAGAAGGAGAGAGACAGAGTGAGAGAGAGAGACAGAGAGAGAAGGAGAAAGACAGAGCGAGAGAGAGAGACAGAGAGAGAGACAGAGAGAGTGAGTGTGACTGAGAGACAGAGAGAGACAGAGAGTGTCAGAGAGAGGTAGAGTGAAACAGACAGAGAGAAAAGGGGATAGAGAGAGATAGGGAGAGAGGGACAGAGAGAGAGAGACGACAGAAAGAGAGACAGATAGATAGAGAGAGAGAGTGAGAGAGACAGTGAGAGAAAGAGATAGAGAGAGAGACAGAGAGACAGAGCGAGAGAGAGAAAGATGGAAAGAGACAGGGGAGAGACAGAGAGAGACAGACAGAGAGAGAGAAAATGAGTGAGTGAGAGAGACAGAGAGACAGAGAGAGAGAGCAAGAAACGGGGAAAGAGAGAGAGACAGAGAGACAGAGAGTTAGAGACAGAGAGAGATAGACAGAGAGAGAGAAAATGAGAGAGTGAGAGAGATAGAGAGAGAGAGATAGAGACAGAGAGTTATATATATATATATCGAGAGAGAGGGAGACAGAGAGAGGGACAGAGAGAGAGAGAGATGGAAAAATGCAGGAGAGCCAGACAGAGAGAGAAAGAGAGGGATAGAGAGAGAGGGGGATAGAGAGAGAGAGGGATAGGGAGAAAGAGGGAGAGAGACAGAAAGAAAGAGAGAAACACAGGGAAAGAGAGAGAGAGAGAGAGAGAGAGAGACAGAGAGATAGAGATTTTAGGACAGAGAGAGAGAGGCACAGAGAGAGAGAGGGAGATAGGGAGAAGGACACAGAGAGGGAAAGAGAGAGAGAGAGAGCGAGAGGAACAGAGAGAGGGAAAGAGAGAGAGAAAGAGCGAGAAAGAGAGATACAGAGTGAGAGAGAGAGACAGAGAGAGAGAGAGAGTGAGACAGAAAGAGGGCGAGACAGAGAGAGGGACAGAGTGAAAGAGAGGAACAGAGAGAGGGAGAGTGAGAGAGACAGAGAGAGAGAGACAGTGAGAGAGAGCGAGAGGGAGAGAGAGAGTGTGTGTGTGTGTGTCTCTCTCTCTCTCTGTCTAACATTCTGTATCGATTCTGGGATTGATACAGGACTATGGGGAGAGCGGGGCAGTGGGATTAGTTTGGGGATTGATACAGGACTATGGGGAGAGAGCGGGGCAGTGGGATTAGTTTGGGGATTGATACAGGACTATGGGGAGAGAGCGGGGCAGTGGGATTAGTTTGGGGATTGATACAGGACTATGGGGAGAGAGCGGGTCAGTGGGATTAGTTTGGGGATTGATACAGGACTATGGGGAGAGAGCGGGGCAGTGGGATTAGTTTGTGGATTGATACAGGACTATGGGGAGAGAGCGGGGCAGTGGGATTAGTTTGGAGATTGATACTGGACTATGGGGAGAGAGCGGGGCAGTGGGATTAGTTTGGGGACTGATACAGGGCTATGGGGAGAGAGCAGGGCAGTGGGATTAGTTTAGGGATTGATAGACATACAGACAGAGAGAGACAGAGAGGGAGAGACACTTAGACAGGGAGAGAGAGACTGAGAGAGAGACAGAGAGGAAGAGAGAGTGAGAGACAGAAAGGGAGAGAGAGAGAGAGAGAGAGAGAGCGGGGAACAGAGGGAGGGACAGAGAGAGAGAGACAGTGAGAGAGAAAGAGAGACCGAGAGAGAGAAAGAGATGAAAAGAGACAGGAGAGAGATACAGAGAGACAGAGAGAAACTCGGAGACACAGAGAGAGAGAGAGGGAGTGAGAGAGAGGGATAGAGAGAGAGGCATAGAGAGAGAGACAGAGAGAGAGAGAGACAGAGAGACAGAGAGAGAGAGATAGGGAGTGAATGAGACAGAGAGAGAGAGAGACAGAGGGAGAGAGGGACGGAGAAAAAGACAGAGAGAGATAGAGTGTCAGAGAGAGAGACAGAGAGAGGGAGAGCGTGGGGGGGACAGAGAGAAAAAAAGAGAGAGCAAGAGATGGAACGAAACAGGAGAGAGAGAGAGAGGGAGACAGAGAGCGAGAGTGATAGAGAGAGAGAGGGATAGGAAGAGAGACGGATGTTGAGAGAGGGGGAGAGACAGAGAAAGAGAGGGAGAAACACAGAGAGAGGGAGAGAGACAGAGAGAGAGAGAGGGAGAAACAGAGAGAGAGAGACAGATAGAGAGACAGAGATAGAGAGAGAGAGAAAGAGAGCGAGAGACAGAGAGATAGAAACAGATAGAGAGAGAGACAGACAGAGCGAGGCTGTCAGAGAGAGAGAGACAGAGAGAGAGAAAGAGAGAGGGAGATAGAATGAGAGAGAGATGGAAAGAGACAGGAGAGAGAGAGGGAGAGAGACAGAGAGAGAAACACAGAGAGAGGGAGAGAGAGAGAGTGACAGAGACAGAGAAAGAGAGAGAGACAGACAGATAGAAAGACAGAGAGAAAGAGAGAGATGGAAAGAGACAGGAGAGTGGGAGAGAGGGATAGAGAGAGATAGGAAGAGAGAGACAGAGAGGGAGTGAGACAGAGAGAGAGAGAAGGAGAGAGACAGAGCGAGAGAGAGACAGAGAGAGAAGGAGAAAGACAGTGCGAGAGAGAGAGAGACAGAGAGAACAAGTCAGAGAGAGAGACAGAGCGAGAGAACGAGGCAGAGAGAGAGACAGAGAGAGTGAGTGCGACTGAGAGACAGAGAGAGACAGAGAGTGTCAGAGAGAGGTAGAGTGAAACAGACAGAGAGAAAGGGGGATAGAGAGAGATAGGGAGAGAGGGACAGAGAGAGAGAGACGACAGAAAGAGAGACAGATAGATAGAGAGAGAGAGTGAGAGAGACAGTGAGAGAGAGATAGAGAGAGAGACAGAGCGAGAGAGAGAAAGATGGAAAGAGACAGGAGAGAGACAGAGAGAGAAACTCAGAGACACAGAGAGAGAGAGACAGAGAGAGAGAGAGAGAGAGAGAGAGCGAGAACCAGATAAAGAGAGAGAGAGAGACAGAGAGATAGAGACAGAGAGAGACAGACAGAGAGAGAGAAAATGAGTGAGTGAGAGAGACAGAGAGAGAAACTCAGAGACAGAGAGACAGAGAGAGACAGACAGAGAGAGACAGAGAGAGAGAGCGAGAAACAGATAAAGACAGAGAGAGAGAGACAGAGAGAGACAGACAGAGAGAGAGAAAATGAGTGAGTGAGAGAGACAGAGAGACAGAGAGAGAGAGAAACGGAGAAAGAGAGAGAGAGAGACAGAGAGACAGAGAGTTAGAGACAGAGAGAGATAGACAGAGAGTGAGAAAATGAGAGAGTGAGAGAGATAGAGAGAGAGAGATAGAGACAGAGAGTTATATATATATATAGAGAGGGAGACAGAGAGAGGGACAGAGAGAGAGAGTGATGGAAAAATGCAGGAGAGTGAACAGAGAGAGAAAGAGAGGGATAGAGAGAGAGGGGGATAGAGAGAGAGAGGGATAGGGAGAAAGAGGGAGAGAGACAGAAAGCGAGAGAGAAACACAGGGAAAGAGAGAGAGAGAGAGAGAGGCAGAGAGATAGATATTGTAGGACAGAGAGAGAGAGGCACAGAGAGAGAGAGGGAGATAGGGAGAAGGACAGAGAGAGGGAAAGAGAGAGGGAGAGAGAGAGAGAGCGAGCGAGAGGAACAGAGAGAGGGACAGAGAGAGAGAAAGAGCGAGAAAGAGAGATACAGAGTGAGAGAGAGAGACAGAGAGAGAGAGAGAGAGTCACAAATAGGGCGAGACAGAGAGAGGGACAGAGTGAAAGAGAGGAACAGAGAGAGTGAGAGAGACAGAGAGAGAGACAGTGAGAGAGAGCGAGAGGGAGAGAGAGAGAGTGTGTGTGTGTGTGTCTCTCTCTCTCTCTCTGTCTGTCTAACTTGCTGTATCGATTCTGGGATTGATACAGGACTATGGGGAGAGAGCGGGGCAGTGGGATTAGTTTGGAGATTGATACAGGACTATGGGGAGAGAGCGGGGCAGTGGGATTAGTTTGGGGATTGATACAGGACTATGGGGAGAGAGCGGGGCAATGGGATTAGTTTAGGGATTGATACAGGACTATGGGGAGAGAGCGGGGCAGTGGGATTAGTTGGGGATTGATACAGGACTATGGGGAGAGAGCGGGGCAGTGGGATTAGTTTGGGGATTGATACAGGACTATGGGGAGAGAGCGGGGCAGTGGGATTAGTTTCGGGATTCATAGACATACAGAGAGAGACAGAGAGGGAGAGACACTTAGACAGGGAGAGAGAGACTGAGAGAGAGACAGAGAGGAAGAGAGAGAGAGAGAGACAGATAGAGTTAGAGAGAGAGAGACAGAGAGACAGAGAGGGTCAGAGAGAGAGAGCGAGACACACACACAGAGTGAGAGACAGAAAGGGAGAGAGAGAGAGAGAGACAGGGAGAGTCAGAGAGAGAAAGAAAGACAGACAGAGAGAGAGAGAGAGAGACAGAGAGAGTGAGTGTGACAGAGAGAGAGAGAGAGGCAGAGAGTGTCAGAGAGAGTGAGAGAGACAGACAGACAGAGAGAGAGGGATAGAGAGAGATAGGGAGAGTGAGAGAGTGAGAGTGACAGAAATAGTGAGAGACACAGAGAGAGAGAGCGGGGAACAGAGGGAGGGACAGAGAGAGAGAGACAGTGAGAGAGAAAGAGAGACCGAGAGAGAGAAAGAGATGGAAAGAGACAGGAGAGAGATACAGAGAGACAGAGCGAAACTCAGAGACACAGAGAGAGAGAGACAGAGAGTGAGAGAGCGGGAGTGAGAGAGAGGGATAGAGAGAGAGGGATAGAGAGAGAGACAGAGAGAGAGAGAGACAGAGAGTCAGAGAGAGAGAGATAGGGAGTGAATGAGACAGATAGAGAGAGAGACAGACAGAGAGAAAGGCAGAGAGAGATAGAGAGACAGAGAGAGAGAGAGCGTGGGGGGGACAGAGAGAAAGAAAGAGAGAGCAAGAGATGGAAAGAAACAGGAGAGAGAGAGAGGGAGACAGAGAGCGAGAGTGATAGAGAGAGAGAGGGATAGGAAGAGAGACGGATGTTGAGAGAGGGGGAGAGACAGAGAAAGAGAGGGAGAAACACAGAGAGAGAGACAGATAGAGAGACAGAGATAGAGGGAGAGAGAAAGAGAGCGAGAGACAGAGAGATAGAAACAGATAGAGAGAGAGAGAGACGGAGCGAGGCTGTCAGAGAGAGAGAGACAGAGAGAGAGAAAGAAAAAAGGAGATAGAATGAGAGAGAGATGGAAAGAGACAGGAGAGAGAGAGGGAGAGAGACAGAGAGAGAAACACAGAGAGAGGGACAGAGAGAGGGAGAGAGAGAGAGTGACAGAGACAGAGAAAGAGAGAGAGACAGACAGATAGAGAGACAGAGAGAGATGGAAAGAGACAGGAGAGTGGGAGAGAGGGATAGAGAGAGATAGGAAGAGAGAGACAGAGAGGGAATGAGACAGAGAGAGAGAGAAGGAGAGAGACAGAGCGAGAGAGAGAGACAGAGAGAGAAGGAGAAAGACAGAGCGAGAGAGAGAGACAGAGAGAACAAGTCAGAGAGAGAGACAGAGCGAGAGAACGAGGCAGAGAGAGAGACAGAGAGAGTGAGTGTGACTGAGAGACAGAGAGAGACAGAGAGTGTCAGAGAGAGGTAGAGTGAAACAGACAGAGAGAAAGGGGGATAGAGAGAGATAGGGAGAGAGGGACAGAGAGAGAGAGACGACAGAAAGAGAGACAGATAGATAGAGAGAGAGAGTGAGAGAGGCAGTGAGAGAGAGATAGAGAGAGAGACAGAGCGAGAGAGAGAAAAATGGAAAGAGACAGGAGAGAGACAGAGAGAGAAACTCAGAGACACAGAGAGAGAGAGACAGAGAGAGAGAGAGAGAGAGTGCGAGAAACAGATAAAGAGAGAGAGAGATAGAGACAGAGAGATAGAGACAGAGAGAGACAGACAGAGAGAGAGAAAATGTTTGAGTGAGAGAGACAGAGAGACAGAGAGAGAGCGCAAGAAACGGAGAAAGAGAGAGAGAGAGACAGAGAGACAGAGAGAGTTGGACAGAGAGTGAGAAAATGAGAGAGTGAGAGAGATAGAGAGAGAGAGATAGAGACAGAGAGTTATATATATATATAGAGAGAGGGAGACAGAGAGAGGGACAGAGAGAGAGAGTGATGGAAAAATGCAGGAGAGAGAGACAGAGAGAGAAAGAGAGGGATAGAGAGAGAGGGGGATAGAGAGAGAGAGGGACAGGGAGAAAGAGGGAGAGAGACAGAAAGAGAGAGAGAAACACAGGGAAAGAGAGAGAGAGAGAGAGAGACAGAGAGATAGAGATTGTAGGACGGAGAGAGAGAGAGGCACAGAGAGAGAGAGGGAGATAGGTAGAAGGACAGAGAGAGGGAAAGAGAGAGGGAGAGAGAGAGAGAGCGAGAGGAACAGAGAGAGGGACAGAGAGAGAGAAAGAGCGAGAAAGAGAGATACAGTGTGAGAGAGAGAGAGACAGAGAGAGAGAGAGAGAGTCACAAATAGGGCGAGACAGAGAGAGGGACAGAGTGAAAGAGAGGAACAGAGAGAGTGAGAGAGACAGAGAGAGAGACAGTGAGAGAGAGCGAGAGGGAGAGAGAGAGAGTGTGTGTGTGTCTCTCTCTCTCTCTGTCTGTCTCACTTTCTGTATCGATTCTGGGATTGATACAGGACTATGGGGAGAGAGTGGGGCAGTGGGATTAGTTTGGGGATTGATACAGGACTATGGGGAGAGAGCGGGGCAGTGGGATTAGTTTGGGGATTGATACAGGACTATGGGGAGAGAGTGGGGCAGTGGGATTAGTTTGGGGATTGATACAGGACTATGGGGAGAGAGCGGGGCAGTGTGATTAGTTTGGGGATTGATACAGGACTATGGGGAGAGAGCGGGGCAGTGGGATTAGTTTGGGGATTGATACAGGACTATGGGGAGAGAGCGGGGCAGTGTGATTAGTTTGGGGATTGATACAGGACTATGGGGAGAGAGCGGGGCAATGGGATTAATTTGGGGATTGATACAGGACTATGGGGAGAGAGCGGGGCAGTGGGATTAGTTTGGGGATTGATACAGGACTATGGGGAGAGAGCGGGACAGTGGGATTAGTTTGGGGATTGATACAGGACGAAAGGGAGAGAGCGGGGCAGTGGGATTAGTTTGGGGATTGATACAGGACTATGAGGAGAGAGCTGGGCAGTGGGATTAGTTTGAGGATTGATACAGGACTATGGGGAGAGAGCGGGGCAGTGGGATTAGTTTGGGGATTGATACAGGACTATGGGGAGAGAGCGGGGCAGTGGGATTAGTTTGGGGATTGATACAGGACTATGGGGAGAGAGCGGGGCAGTGGGATTAGTTTGGGGATTGATACAGGACTATGGGGAGAGAGCGGGGCAGTGGGATTAGTTTGGGGATTGATACAGGACTATGGGGAGAGAGCGGGGCAGTGGGATTAGTTTGGGGATTGATACTGGACTATGGGGAGAGAGCAGGGCACTGGGATTAGTTTGGGGATTGGTACAGGGGTATGGGGAGAGAGTGGCGCAGTGGGATTAGTTTGGGGATTGATACAGGACTATGGGGAGAGAGCGGGGCAGTGGGATTAGTTTGGAGATTGATACAGGACTATGGGGAGAGAGCGGGGCAGTGGGATTAGTTTGGGGATTGATACAGGGCTATGGGGAGAGAGCGGGGCAGTGGGATTAGTTTGGGGATTGATGCAGGACTATGAGGAGAGAGCGGGGCAGTTGGATTAGTTTGGGGATTGATACAGGGCTATGGGGAGAGAGCGGGGCAGTGGGATTAGTTTGGGGATTGATACAGGACTATGGGGAGAGAGCGGGGCAGTGGGATTAGTTTGGGGATTGATACAGGACTATGGGGAGAGAGCGGGGCAGTGGGATTAGTTTGGGATTGATACAGGGCTATGAGGAGAGAGCGGGACAGTGGGATTAGTTTGGGGATTGATACAGGACTATGGGGAGAGAGCGGGGCAGTGGGATTAGTTTGGGGATTGATACAGGACTATGGGGAGAGAGCGGGGCAGTGGGATTAGTTTGGGGATTGATACAGGACTATGGGGAGAGAGCGGGGCAATGGCATTAATTTGGGGATTGATACAGGACTATGGGGAGAGAGTGGGGCAGTGGGATTAGTTTGGGGTTTGATACAGGACGAAATGGAGAGAGCGGGGCAGTGGGATTAGTTTGGGGATTGATACAGGACTATGGGGAGAGAGCGGGGCAGTGGGATTAGTTTGGGGATTGATACAGGACTATGGGGAGAGAGCGGGGCAGTGGGATTAGTTTGGGGATTGATACAGGACTATAGGGAGAGAGCGGGGCAGTGGGATTAGTTTGGGGATTGATACAGGACTATGGGGAGAGAGCGGGGCAGTGGGATTAGTTTGGGGATTGATACAGGGCTATGGGGAGAGAGCGGGACAGTGGGATTAGTTTGGGGTTTGATACAGGACGAAATGGAGAGAGCGGGGCAGTGGGATTATTTGGGTGAAATTGAGCACCCATTTTACATGAGATGCGTGGTGACGATTTTACACCAGGACACGTGTCTGGGTGATCTGTGATCAAACCTGGTTTGCCTGTCTGGGCTCGGGGCTTTGTGTTTTGGTCCCAGTCTCCGGGTCCTTCGTGTGTTTGAAGAGTTTGACGTCAGTCACACCTTGTTGAACCATTTCATTCTTTCAGGGCATTGATGGTAAACAGCTTCAATCCTGTGTATCTGTGAGGGGGCGACACAATCGTATTTACACCTTATTCAAACCAACAAAACGTCTCCATGTCCTGCCCTGTGAAGATATCACACCGTTCCACAAAGCAGCATTGTCTGAATCAGCCTTTGATCCCATATACTGCTCAATCTGAAACACTCACAGTTTTCAGATGGAGAAACGAGATTTAACCCACACATTCCAAGCCACAATTGGATGTTTAGCAAATCAAAAATGTCCCAGAAATGTGATTTCTTGCTGTGGGTTTAAACAGTCAGGCTGCAATATGTCAGGGTACTTTTCAATCAAGGAAACATCAGAATGGGAATGAGAGACAGGGAGAGAGAAAAAGAGAGGTGGACAGGGAGAAGCAGTGAGAGAATTTGGGATAGAGAGAGCGTGTTACAGAAAAGGGAAAGAAAGAGAGAGATCGGAAATGGACAGCAGCACAGACAGAGGAAAAAGTGAAAGAGAGATAGATGGATAGAAATTGGGAGCGAGGGAGAGAGTGAAGGAGCAAAATGGAGAGAGGGAGACAGAGAGACTGACAGAGAGCGAGAGAGAGAGAGAGGAACAGAGATACAGAGAGGGAGAGAGACAGGGTGACTGAAAGAGAGAGCGAGAGAGAGAAAGGGACAGAGATACAGAGAGGGAGAGAGACAGGGTGACTGAAAGAGAGAGCGAGAAAGAGAAAGGGACAGAGATACAGAGAGGGAGAAAGACAGGGACCCTGAAAGAGAGAGCGAGAGAGACAGAGGAACAGACAGAGAGAGAGACTGACAGAGAGAAAGCGAGAGGGATAGAGAGAGTTGGGCATTTAATCTCCCTCCACACTGTCCCATCAAACACTCCCAGGGCAGGTACAGGGGGTTAGATACAGAGTAAAGCTCCCTCTGCACTGTCCCATCCAACACTCACAGGGCAGGTACAGGGAGTTAGATACAGAGTAAAGCTCCCTCTACACTGTCCCATCAAACACTCCCAGGGCAGGTACAGGGAGTTAGATACAGAGTAAAGCTCCCTCTACACTGTCCCATCAAACACTCTCAGGGCAGGTACAGGGGGTTAGATACAGAGTAAAGCTCCCTCTACACTGTCCCATCAAACACTCCCAGGGCAGGTACAGGGAGTTAGATACAGAGTAAAGCTCCCTCTGCACTGTCCCATCAAACACTCCCAGGGCAGGTACAGGGAGTTAGATACACAGTAAAGCTCCCTCTACACTGTCCCATCAAACACTCCCAGGGCAGGTACGCAGAGCGAGACAGTGATAGGTAGACAGAGAGAGATCCAGAGAGAGAGATATCGAGAAAGACAGAGATAGGCAGACAGACAGAGAGAGAGACAGAGTGACAGAATTATAGAGAGATACAGAGAGAGAGAGAGACAGAGAGATGGAACGAGATAGAGAGAGACTCAGATAGAAGGTGAGAGAGCAACAGAAAGAGAGAGACAGAGAGAGAGAGACAGAGAGAGACACAGAGAGAGATTGATAGGAGAGAGGGAAAGACGGAGATAAAGACACGGAGAGATACTGAGAGAGAGAGACAGAGCGAGAGTGAGAGAGAGAGACAGAGAGCAAGGGAAAGATGGAGAGAGAAACAGAGACGGAAAGAGAGAGAGGGAGAGAGAGAGGGAAAGATAGAGAAAGACAGTGAGACAGAGAAAGACAGCGACAGAGACAGAGAGAGAGAGAGACAGAGTGAGACAGAGAGAGACAGAGAGAGAGTGAGAGAGAGAGATAAAGACAGTTTTAGAAAGATAGAGACAGAGTGAAAGATATATAGAGAGATACAGAGAGAGATAGGGAGACCGAGAGACACCGAGAGAGAAAGTGAGCGAGACAGACAGAGAGAGAGAGATAGAGAGATAGAGAGAGAGAGTCAGAGAGAGAAAAATAGAGAGAGAGAGAGATTGACAGAGAGAAAGAAAGAGAGTGACAGAGACAGAGAGGGAGAGGGACAGAGAGAGACAGGGAGGAAATGTAGAGAGAGAGAGAGAGACAGAGAGAGAACAATAGAGATACAGAGAGAGCGAAAGAGATACAGACAGAGAGAGCGATAGAGACAGATACAGAGAGATAGAGAGAGAGAGGGAGAAAGAGAGAGAGCGCGAGAGAGAGAGAGTGACAGAGAGACAGAGAGGGAAAGATAGAGGGAGAGAGAAACAGAGACGGAGAGAGAGAGAGGGGGAGAAAGGCAGAGAGAGACAGAATGAGAGACAGAGAGACAGAAAGCGAGAGAGACAGAGATAGAGGGAGACACGGAGAGAGGGAGGGAGAGAGACAGAGAAACAGAGAGACAGAGAGCGAGGGAGAGACAGAGAGAGAGAGACACAGGACGAGCGAGAGAGAGAGAGAGAGAGACGGAGAGAGAGATCGGGAGGGAGACAGAGACAGAGACAGAGAGTGAGCTAGATTGGAGATTGATACAGGGCTATGGGGAGAGAGCGGGGCAGTGGGATTAGTTTTGGGATTGATACAGGACTATGGGGAGAGAGCGGGGCAGTGGGATTAGTTTGCGATTGATACAGGACTATGGGGAGAGAGCGGGGCAGTGGGATTAGTTTGGGGATTGATACAGGACTATGGGGAGAGAGCGGGGCAGTGGGATTAGTTTGGGGATTGATACAGGACTATGGGGAGAGAGCGGGGCAGTGGGATTAGTTTGGGGATTGATACAGGACTATGGGGAGTGAGCGAGGCAGTGGGATTAGTTTGGGAATTGATAACGGACTATGGGGAGAGAGCGGGACAGTGGGATTAGTTTGGGGATTGATCCAGGGCTATGGGGAGAGAGCGGGGCAGTGGGATTAGTTTGGAGATTGATACAGGACTATGGGGAGAGAGCGGGGCAGTGGGATTAGTTTGGGGATTGATACAGGACTATGGGGAGAGAGCGGGGCAATGGGATTAGTTTGGGGATTGATACAGGACTATGGGGAGAGAGCGGGGCAGTGGGATTAGTTTGGGAATTGATACAGGATTATGGGGAGAGAGCGGGGCAGTGGGATTAGTTTGGGGATTGATACAGGACTATGGGGAGAGAGCGGGGCAGTGGGATTAGTTTTGGAGATTGATACAGGACTATGGGGAGAGAGCGGGGCAGTGGGATTAGTTTGGGAATTGATACAGGACTATGGGGAGAGAGCGGGGCAGTGGGATTAGTTTGGGGAGTGATACAGGACTATGGGGAGAGAGCGGGGCAGTGGGATTAGTTTTGGGATTGACACAGGACTATGGGGAGAGAGCGGGGCAGTGGGATTAGTTTGGGGATTGATACAGGACTATGGGGAGAGAGCGGGGCAGTGGGATTAGTTTGGGGATTGATACAGGACTATGGGGAGAGAGCGGGGCAGTGGGATTAGTTTGGGGATTGATACAGGACTATGGGGAGAGAGCGGGGCAGTGTGATTAGTTTGGGATTGATACAGGACTATGGGGAGAGAGCGGGGCAGTGGGATTAGTTTGGGGATTGATACAGGACTATGGGGAGAGAGCGGGGCAGTGGGATTAGTTTGGGGATTGATACAGGACTATGGGGAGAGAGCGGGGCAGTGGGATTAGTTTGGGGATTGATACAGGACTATGGGGAGAGAGCGGGGCAGTGGGATTAGTTTGGGGATTGATACAGGACTATGGGGAGAGAGCGGGGCAGTGGGATTAGTTTGGGGATTGATACAGGACTATGGGGAGAGAGCGGGCCAGTGGGATTAGTTTGGGGATTGATACTGGACTATGGGGAGAGAGCGGGACAGTGGGATTAGTTTGGGGATTGATACAGGACTATGGGAAGAGAGCGGGACAGTGGGATTAGTTTGGGGATTGATACAGGACTATGGGGAGAGAGCGGGGCAGTGGGATTAGTTTGGGGATTGATACAGGACTATGGGGAGAGAGCGGGGCAGTGGGATTAGTTTGGGATTGATACAGGGCTATGGGGAGAGAGCGGGGCAATGGGATTAGTTTGGGAATTGATACAGGACTATAGGGAGAGAGCGGGGCAGTGGGATTAGTTTGGGGATTGATACAGGACTATGGGGAGAGAGCGGGGCAGTGGGATTAGTTTGGGGATTGATACAGGACCATGGGGAGAGAGCGGGGCAGTGGGATTAGTTTGGGGATTGATACAGGACTATGGGGAGAGAGCGGGGCAGTGGGATTAGTTTGGGGATTGATACAGGACTATGGGGAGAGAGCGGGGCAGTGGGATTAGTTTGGGGATTGATACAGGACTATGGGGAGAGAGCGGGGCAGTGGGATTAGTTTGGGGATTGATACAGGACTATAGGGAGAGAGTGGGGCAGTGGGATTAGTTTGGGGATTGATACAGGACTATGGGGAGAGAGCGGGTCAGTGGGATTAGTTTGGGGATTGATACAGGACTATGGGGAGAGAGCGGGGCAGTGGGATTAGTTTGAGGATTGATATAGGGGTATGGGGAGAGAGTGGCGCAGTGGGATTAGTTTGGGGATTGATACAGGACTATGGGGAGAGAGCGGGGCAGTGGGATTAGTTTGGGCATTGATACAGGGCTATAGGGAGAGAGCGGGGCAGTGGGATTAGTTTCGGGATTGATACAGGACTATGGGGAGAGTGCGGGGCAGTGGGATTAGTTTGAGGATTGATACAGGACTATAGGGAGAGAGCGGGGCAGTGGGATTAGTTTGAGGATTGATACAGGACTATGGGGAGAGAGCGGGGCAGTGGGATTAGTTTGGGGATTGATACAGGACTATGGGAAGAGACCGGGGCAGTAGGATTAGTTTGGGATCGATACAGGGCTATGAGGAGAGAGCGGGACAGTGGGATTAGTTTGGGGATTGATACAGGACTATGGGGAGAGAGCGGGGCAGTGGGATTAGTTTGGGATTGATACAGGACTATGGGGAGAGAGCGGGGCAGTGGGATTAGTTTGGGGATTGATGCAGGACTATGGGGAGAGAGCGGGGCAGTGGGATTAGTTTGGGGATTGATACAGGAGTATGGGTAGAGAGCGGGGCAGTGGGATTAGTTTGAGGATTGATGCAGGACTATGGGGAGAGAGCAGGGCAGTGGGATTAGTTTGGGGATTGATACAGGGCTGTGGGGAGAGAGCGGGGCAGTTGGATTAGTTTGGGGATTGATACAGGGCTATGGGGAGAGAGCGGGACAATGGGATTAGTTTGGGGATTGATACAGGACTATGGGGAGAGAGCGGGGCAGTGGGATTAGTTTGAGGATTGATACAGGACTATGGGGAGAGAGCGGGGCAGTGGGATTAGTTTGGGGATTGATACAGGAGTATGGGTAGAGAGCGGGGCAATGGGATTAGTTTGGGAATTGATACAGGATTATAGGGAGAGAGCGGGGCAGTGGGATTAGTTTGGGGATTGATACAGGACTATGGGGAGAGAGCGGGGCAGTGGGATTAGTTTGGGGATTGATACAGGACCATGGGGAGAGAGCGGGGCAGTGGGATTAGTTTGGGGATTGATACAGGACTATGGGGAGAGAGCGGGGCAGTGGGATTAGTTTGGGGATTGATACAGGACTATGGGGAGAGAGCGGGGCAGTGGGATTAGTTTGGGGATTGATACAGGACTATGGGGAGAGAGCGGGGCAGTGGGATTAGTTTGGGGATTGATACAGGACTATGGGGAGAGAGTGGGGCAGTGGGATTAGTTTGGGGATTGATACAGGACTATGGGGAGAGAGCGGGTCAGTGGGATTAGTTTGGGGATTGATACAGGACTATGGGGAGAGAGCGGGGCAGTGGGATTAGTTTGAGGATTGATACAGGGGTATGGGGAGAGAGTGGCTCAGTGGGATTAGTTTGGGGATTGATACAGGACTATGGGGAGAGAGCGGGGCAGTGGGATTAGTTTGGGCATTGATACAGGGCTATAGGGAGAGAGCGGGGCAGTGGGATTAGTTTCGGGATTGATACAGGACTATGGGGAGAGTGCGGGGCAGTGGGATTAGTTTGAGGATTGATACAGGACTATAGGGAGAGAGCGGGGCAGTGGGATTAGTTTGAGGATTGATACAGGACTATGGGGAGAGAGCGGGGCAGTGGGATTAGTTTGGGGATTGATACAGGACTATGGGAAGAGACCGGGGCAGTAGGATTAGTTTGGGATCGATACAGGGCTATGAGGAGAGAGCGGGACAGTGGGATTAGTTTGGGGATTGATACAGGACTATGGGGAGAGAGCGGGGCAGTGGGATTAGTTTGGGATTGATACAGGACTATGGGGAGAGAGCGGGGCAGTGGGATTAGTTTGGGGATTGATGCAGGACTATGGGGAGAGAGCGGGGCAGTGGGATTAGTTTGAGGATTGATGCAGGACTATGGGGAGAGAGCGGGGCAGTGGGATTAGTTTGGGGATTGATACAGGTCTGTGGGGAGAGAGCGGGGCAGTGGGATTAGTTTGGGGATTGATACAGGGCTGTGGGGAGAGAGCGGGGCAGTTGGATTAGTTTGGGGATTGATACAGGACTATGGGGAGAGAGCGGGACAGTGGGATTAGTTTGGGGATTGATACAGGACTATGGGGAGAGAGCGGGGCAGTGGGATTAGTTTGAGGATTGATACAGGACTATGGGGAGAGAGCGGGGCAGTGGGATTAGTTTGGGGATTGATACAGGAGTATGGGTAGAGAGCGGGGCAATGGGATTAGTTTGGGAATTGATACAGGACTATAGGGAGAGAGCGGGGCAGTGGGATTAGTTTGGGGATTGATACAGGACTATGGGGAGAGAGCGGGGCAGTGGGATTAGTTTGGGGATTGATACAGGGCTATGGGGAGAGAGCGGGGCAGTGGGATTAGTTTGGGGATTGATACAGGACTATGGGGAGAGAGCGGGGCAGTGGGATTAGTTTGGGGATTGATACAGGACCATGGGGAGAGAGCGGGGCAGTGGGATTAGTTTGGGGATTGATACAGGACTATGGGGAGAGAGCGGGGCAGTGGGATTAGTTTGGGGATTGATACAGGACTATGGGGAGAGAGCGGTGCTGTGGGATTAGTTTGGGGATTGGTACAGGGGTATGGGGAGAGAGTGGGGCAGTGGGATTAGTTTGGGGATTGATACAGGACTATGGGGAGAGAGCGGGGCAGTGGGATTAGTTTGGGGATTGATACAGGACTATGGGGAGAGAGCGGGGCAGTGGGATTAGTTTGGGGATTGATACAGGACTATGGGGAGAGAGCGGGGCAGTGGGATTAGTTTGGGGATTGATACAGGACTATGGGGAGAGAGCGGGGCAGTGGGATTATTTGGGTGAAATTGAGCACCCATTTTACATGAGATGCGTGGTGACCATTTTACACCAGGACACGTGTCTGGGTGATCTGTGATCAAACCTGGTTTGCCTGTCTGGGCTCGGGGCTTTGTGTTTTGGTCCCAGTCTCCGGGTCCTTCGTGTGTTTGAAGAGTTTGACGTCAGTCACACCTTGTTGAACCATTTCATTCTTTCAGGGCATTGATGGTAAACAGCTTCAATCCTGTGTATCTGTGAGGGGGCGACACAATCGTATTTACACCTTATTCAAACCAACAAAACGTCTCCATGTCCTGCCCTGTGAAGATATCACACCGTTCCACAAAGCAGCATTGTCTGAATCAGCCTTTGATCCCATATACTGCTCAATCTGAAACACTCACAGTTTTCAGATGGAGAAACGAGATTTAACCCACACATTCCAAGCCACAATTGGATGTTTAGCAAATCAAAAATGTCCCAGAAATGTGATTTCTTGCTGTGGGTTTAAACAGTCAGGCTGCAATATGTCAGGGTACTTTTCAATCAAGGAAACATCAGAATGGGAATGAGAGACAGGGAGAGAGAAAAAGAGAGGTGGACAGGGAGAAGCAGTGAGAGAATTTGGGATAGAGAGAGCGTGTTACAGAAAAGGGAAAGAAAGAGAGAGATCGGAAATGGACAGCAGCACAGACAGAGGAAAAAGTGAAAGAGAGATAGATGGATAGAAATTGGGAGCGAGGGAGAGAGTGAAGGAGCAAAATGGAGAGAGGGAGACAGAGAGACTGACAGAGAGCGAGAGAGAGAGAGAGGAACAGAGATACAGAGAGGGAGAGAGACAGGGTGACTGAAAGAGAGAGCGAGAGAGAGAAAGGGACAGAGATACAGAGAGGGAGAGAGACAGGGTGACTGAAAGAGAGAGCGAGAAAGAGAAAGGGACAGAGATACAGAGAGGGAGAAAGACAGGGACCCTGAAAGAGAGAGCGAGAGAGACAGAGGAACAGACAGAGAGAGAGACTGACAGAGAGAAAGCGAGAGGGATAGAGAGAGTTGGGCATTTAATCTCCCTCCACACTGTCCCATCAAACACTCCCAGGGCAGGTACAGGGGGTTAGATACAGAGTAAAGCTCCCTCTGCACTGTCCCATCCAACACTCACAGGGCAGGTACAGGGAGTTAGATACAGAGTAAAGCTCCCTCTACACTGTCCCATCAAACACTCCCAGGGCAGGTACAGGGAGTTAGATACAGAGTAAAGCTCCCTCTACACTGTCCCATCAAACACTCTCAGGGCAGGTACAGGGGGTTAGATACAGAGTAAAGCTCCCTCTACACTGTCCCATCAAACACTCCCAGGGCAGGTACAGGGAGTTAGATACAGAGTAAAGCTCCCTCTGCACTGTCCCATCAAACACTCCCAGGGCAGGTACAGGGAGTTAGATACACAGTAAAGCTCCCTCTACACTGTCCCATCAAACACTCCCAGGGCAGGTACGCAGAGCGAGACAGTGATAGGTAGACAGAGAGAGATCCAGAGAGAGAGATATCGAGAAAGACAGAGATAGGCAGACAGACAGAGAGAGAGACAGAGTGACAGAATTATAGAGAGATACAGAGAGAGAGAGAGACAGAGAGATGGAACGAGATAGAGAGAGACTCAGATAGAAGGTGAGAGAGCAACAGAAAGAGAGAGACAGAGAGAGAGAGACAGAGAGAGACACAGAGAGAGATTGATAGGAGAGAGGGAAAGACGGAGATAAAGACACGGAGAGATACTGAGAGAGAGAGACAGAGCGAGAGTGAGAGAGAGAGACAGAGAGCAAGGGAAAGATGGAGAGAGAAACAGAGACGGAAAGAGAGAGAGGGAGAGAGAGAGGGAAAGATAGAGAAAGACAGTGAGACAGAGAAAGACAGCGACAGAGACAGAGAGAGAGAGAGACAGAGTGAGACAGAGAGAGACAGAGAGAGAGTGAGAGAGAGAGATAAAGACAGTTTTAGAAAGATAGAGACAGAGTGAAAGATATATAGAGAGATACAGAGAGAGATAGGGAGACCGAGAGACACCGAGAGAGAAAGTGAGCGAGACAGACAGAGAGAGAGAGATAGAGAGATAGAGAGAGAGAGTCAGAGAGAGAAAAATAGAGAGAGAGAGAGATTGACAGAGAGAAAGAAAGAGAGTGACAGAGACAGAGAGGGAGAGGGACAGAGAGAGACAGGGAGGAAATGTAGAGAGAGAGAGAGAGACAGAGAGAGAACAATAGAGATACAGAGAGAGCGAAAGAGATACAGACAGAGAGAGCGATAGAGACAGATACAGAGAGATAGAGAGAGAGAGGGAGAAAGAGAGAGAGCGCGAGAGAGAGAGAGTGACAGAGAGACAGAGAGGGAAAGATAGAGGGAGAGAGAAACAGAGACGGAGAGAGAGAGAGGGGGAGAAAGGCAGAGAGAGACAGAATGAGAGACAGAGAGACAGAAAGCGAGAGAGACAGAGATAGAGGGAGACACGGAGAGAGGGAGGGAGAGAGACAGAGAAACAGAGAGACAGAGAGCGAGGGAGAGACAGAGAGAGAGAGACACAGGACGAGCGAGAGAGAGAGAGAGAGAGACGGAGAGAGAGATCGGGAGGGAGACAGAGACAGAGACAGAGAGTGAGCTAGATTGGAGATTGATACAGGGCTATGGGGAGAGAGCGGGGCAGTGGGATTAGTTTTGGGATTGATACAGGACTATGGGGAGAGAGCGGGGCAGTGGGATTAGTTTGCGATTGATACAGGACTATGGGGAGAGAGCGGGGCAGTGGGATTAGTTTGGGGATTGATACAGGACTATGGGGAGAGAGCGGGGCAGTGGGATTAGTTTGGGGATTGATACAGGACTATGGGGAGAGAGCGGGGCAGTGGGATTAGTTTGGGGATTGATACAGGACTATGGGGAGTGAGCGAGGCAGTGGGATTAGTTTGGGAATTGATAACGGACTATGGGGAGAGAGCGGGACAGTGGGATTAGTTTGGGGATTGATCCAGGGCTATGGGGAGAGAGCGGGGCAGTGGGATTAGTTTGGAGATTGATACAGGACTATGGGGAGAGAGCGGGGCAGTGGGATTAGTTTGGGGATTGATACAGGACTATGGGGAGAGAGCGGGGCAATGGGATTAGTTTGGGGATTGATACAGGACTATGGGGAGAGAGCGGGGCAGTGGGATTAGTTTGGGAATTGATACAGGATTATGGGGAGAGAGCGGGGCAGTGGGATTAGTTTGGGGATTGATACAGGACTATGGGGAGAGAGCGGGGCAGTGGGATTAGTTTTGGAGATTGATACAGGACTATGGGGAGAGAGCGGGGCAGTGGGATTAGTTTGGGAATTGATACAGGACTATGGGGAGAGAGCGGGGCAGTGGGATTAGTTTGGGGAGTGATACAGGACTATGGGGAGAGAGCGGGGCAGTGGGATTAGTTTTGGGATTGACACAGGACTATGGGGAGAGAGCGGGGCAGTGGGATTAGTTTGGGGATTGATACAGGACTATGGGGAGAGAGCGGGGCAGTGGGATTAGTTTGGGGATTGATACAGGACTATGGGGAGAGAGCGGGGCAGTGGGATTAGTTTGGGGATTGATACAGGACTATGGGGAGAGAGCGGGGCAGTGTGATTAGTTTGGGATTGATACAGGACTATGGGGAGAGAGCGGGGCAGTGGGATTAGTTTGGGGATTGATACAGGACTATGGGGAGAGAGCGGGGCAGTGGGATTAGTTTGGGGATTGATACAGGACTATGGGGAGAGAGCGGGGCAGTGGGATTAGTTTGGGGATTGATACAGGACTATGGGGAGAGAGCGGGGCAGTGGGATTAGTTTGGGGATTGATACAGGACTATGGGGAGAGAGCGGGGCAGTGGGATTAGTTTGGGGATTGATACAGGACTATGGGGAGAGAGCGGGCCAGTGGGATTAGTTTGGGGATTGATACTGGACTATGGGGAGAGAGCGGGACAGTGGGATTAGTTTGGGGATTGATACAGGACTATGGGAAGAGAGCGGGACAGTGGGATTAGTTTGGGGATTGATACAGGACTATGGGGAGAGAGCGGGGCAGTGGGATTAGTTTGGGGATTGATACAGGACTATGGGGAGAGAGCGGGGCAGTGGGATTAGTTTGGGATTGATACAGGGCTATGGGGAGAGAGCGGGGCAATGGGATTAGTTTGGGAATTGATACAGGACTATAGGGAGAGAGCGGGGCAGTGGGATTAGTTTGGGGATTGATACAGGACTATGGGGAGAGAGCGGGGCAGTGGGATTAGTTTGGGGATTGATACAGGACCATGGGGAGAGAGCGGGGCAGTGGGATTAGTTTGGGGATTGATACAGGACTATGGGGAGAGAGCGGGGCAGTGGGATTAGTTTGGGGATTGATACAGGACTATGGGGAGAGAGCGGGGCAGTGGGATTAGTTTGGGGATTGATACAGGACTATGGGGAGAGAGCGGGGCAGTGGGATTAGTTTGGGGATTGATACAGGACTATAGGGAGAGAGTGGGGCAGTGGGATTAGTTTGGGGATTGATACAGGACTATGGGGAGAGAGCGGGTCAGTGGGATTAGTTTGGGGATTGATACAGGACTATGGGGAGAGAGCGGGGCAGTGGGATTAGTTTGAGGATTGATATAGGGGTATGGGGAGAGAGTGGCGCAGTGGGATTAGTTTGGGGATTGATACAGGACTATGGGGAGAGAGCGGGGCAGTGGGATTAGTTTGGGCATTGATACAGGGCTATAGGGAGAGAGCGGGGCAGTGGGATTAGTTTCGGGATTGATACAGGACTATGGGGAGAGTGCGGGGCAGTGGGATTAGTTTGAGGATTGATACAGGACTATAGGGAGAGAGCGGGGCAGTGGGATTAGTTTGAGGATTGATACAGGACTATGGGGAGAGAGCGGGGCAGTGGGATTAGTTTGGGGATTGATACAGGACTATGGGAAGAGACCGGGGCAGTAGGATTAGTTTGGGATCGATACAGGGCTATGAGGAGAGAGCGGGACAGTGGGATTAGTTTGGGGATTGATACAGGACTATGGGGAGAGAGCGGGGCAGTGGGATTAGTTTGGGATTGATACAGGACTATGGGGAGAGAGCGGGGCAGTGGGATTAGTTTGGGGATTGATGCAGGACTATGGGGAGAGAGCGGGGCAGTGGGATTAGTTTGGGGATTGATACAGGAGTATGGGTAGAGAGCGGGGCAGTGGGATTAGTTTGAGGATTGATGCAGGACTATGGGGAGAGAGCAGGGCAGTGGGATTAGTTTGGGGATTGATACAGGGCTGTGGGGAGAGAGCGGGGCAGTTGGATTAGTTTGGGGATTGATACAGGGCTATGGGGAGAGAGCGGGACAATGGGATTAGTTTGGGGATTGATACAGGACTATGGGGAGAGAGCGGGGCAGTGGGATTAGTTTGAGGATTGATACAGGACTATGGGGAGAGAGCGGGGCAGTGGGATTAGTTTGGGGATTGATACAGGAGTATGGGTAGAGAGCGGGGCAATGGGATTAGTTTGGGAATTGATACAGGATTATAGGGAGAGAGCGGGGCAGTGGGATTAGTTTGGGGATTGATACAGGACTATGGGGAGAGAGCGGGGCAGTGGGATTAGTTTGGGGATTGATACAGGACCATGGGGAGAGAGCGGGGCAGTGGGATTAGTTTGGGGATTGATACAGGACTATGGGGAGAGAGCGGGGCAGTGGGATTAGTTTGGGGATTGATACAGGACTATGGGGAGAGAGCGGGGCAGTGGGATTAGTTTGGGGATTGATACAGGACTATGGGGAGAGAGCGGGGCAGTGGGATTAGTTTGGGGATTGATACAGGACTATGGGGAGAGAGTGGGGCAGTGGGATTAGTTTGGGGATTGATACAGGACTATGGGGAGAGAGCGGGTCAGTGGGATTAGTTTGGGGATTGATACAGGACTATGGGGAGAGAGCGGGGCAGTGGGATTAGTTTGAGGATTGATACAGGGGTATGGGGAGAGAGTGGCTCAGTGGGATTAGTTTGGGGATTGATACAGGACTATGGGGAGAGAGCGGGGCAGTGGGATTAGTTTGGGCATTGATACAGGGCTATAGGGAGAGAGCGGGGCAGTGGGATTAGTTTCGGGATTGATACAGGACTATGGGGAGAGTGCGGGGCAGTGGGATTAGTTTGAGGATTGATACAGGACTATAGGGAGAGAGCGGGGCAGTGGGATTAGTTTGAGGATTGATACAGGACTATGGGGAGAGAGCGGGGCAGTGGGATTAGTTTGGGGATTGATACAGGACTATGGGAAGAGACCGGGGCAGTAGGATTAGTTTGGGATCGATACAGGGCTATGAGGAGAGAGCGGGACAGTGGGATTAGTTTGGGGATTGATACAGGACTATGGGGAGAGAGCGGGGCAGTGGGATTAGTTTGGGATTGATACAGGACTATGGGGAGAGAGCGGGGCAGTGGGATTAGTTTGGGGATTGATGCAGGACTATGGGGAGAGAGCGGGGCAGTGGGATTAGTTTGAGGATTGATGCAGGACTATGGGGAGAGAGCGGGGCAGTGGGATTAGTTTGGGGATTGATACAGGTCTGTGGGGAGAGAGCGGGGCAGTGGGATTAGTTTGGGGATTGATACAGGGCTGTGGGGAGAGAGCGGGGCAGTTGGATTAGTTTGGGGATTGATACAGGACTATGGGGAGAGAGCGGGACAGTGGGATTAGTTTGGGGATTGATACAGGACTATGGGGAGAGAGCGGGGCAGTGGGATTAGTTTGAGGATTGATACAGGACTATGGGGAGAGAGCGGGGCAGTGGGATTAGTTTGGGGATTGATACAGGAGTATGGGTAGAGAGCGGGGCAATGGGATTAGTTTGGGAATTGATACAGGACTATAGGGAGAGAGCGGGGCAGTGGGATTAGTTTGGGGATTGATACAGGACTATGGGGAGAGAGCGGGGCAGTGGGATTAGTTTGGGGATTGATACAGGGCTATGGGGAGAGAGCGGGGCAGTGGGATTAGTTTGGGGATTGATACAGGACTATGGGGAGAGAGCGGGGCAGTGGGATTAGTTTGGGGATTGATACAGGACCATGGGGAGAGAGCGGGGCAGTGGGATTAGTTTGGGGATTGATACAGGACTATGGGGAGAGAGCGGGGCAGTGGGATTAGTTTGGGGATTGATACAGGACTATGGGGAGAGAGCGGTGCTGTGGGATTAGTTTGGGGATTGGTACAGGGGTATGGGGAGAGAGTGGGGCAGTGGGATTAGTTTGGGGATTGATACAGGACTATGGGGAGAGAGCGGGGCAGTGGGATTAGTTTGGGGATTGATACAGGACTATGGGGAGAGAGCGGGGCAGTGGGATTAGTTTGGGGATTGATACAGGACTATGGGGAGAGAGCGGGGCAGTGGGATTAGTTTGGGGATTGATACAGGACTATGGGGAGAGAGCGGGGCAGTGGGATTAGTTTGGGGATTGATACAGGACTATGGGGAGAGAGCAGGGCAGTGGGATAAGTTTGAGGATTGATACAGGACTATAGGGAGAGAGCGGGGCAGTGGGATTAGTTTGGGGATTGATACAGGACTATGGGAAGAGAGCGGGACAGTGGGATTAGTTTGGGGATTGATACAGGACTATGGGGAGAGAGCGGGGCAGTGGGATTAGTTTGGGGATTGATACAGGACTATGGGGAGAGAGCGGGGCAGTGGGATTAGTTTGGGGATTGATACAGGACTATGGGGAGAGAGCGGGGCAGTGGGATTAGTTTGGGGATTGATACAGGACTATGGGGAGAGAGCGGGGCAGTGGGATTAGTTTGGGGATTGATACAGGACTATGGGGAGAGAGCGGGGCAGTGGGATTAGTTTGGGGATTGATACAGGACTATGGGGAGAGAGCAGGGCAGTGGGATAAGTTTGAGGATTGATACAGGACTATAGGGAGAGAGCGGGGCAGTGGGATTAGTTTGGGGATTGATACAGGACTATGGGAAGAGAGCGGGACAGTGGGATTAGTTTGGGGATTGATACAGGACTATGGGGAGAGAGCGGGGCAGTGGGATTAGTTTGGGGATTGATACAGGACTATGGGGAGAGAGCGGGGCAGTGGGATTAGTTTGGGATTGATACAGGGCTATGGGGAGAGAGCGGGGCAGTGGGATTAGTTTGGGGATTGATGCAGGACTATGGGGAGAGAGCGGGGCAGTGGGATTAGTTTGGGGATTGATACAGGACTATGGGGAGAGAGCGGGGCAGTGGGATTAGTTTGGGATTGATACAGGGCTATGGGGAGAGAGCGGGGCAGTGGGATTAGTTTGGGGATTGATGCAGGACTATGGGGAGAGAGCGGGGCAGTGGGATTAGTTTGGGGATTGATACAGGACTATAGGGAGAGAGCGGGGCAGTGGGATTAGTTTGGGGATTGATACAGGGCTATGGGGAGAGAGCGGGGCAGTGGGATTAGTTTCGGGATTGATACAGGACTATGGGGAGAGAGCGGGGCAGTGGGATTAGTTTGAGGATTGATACAGGACTATAGGGAGAGAGCGGGGCAGTGGGATTATTTTGAGTATTGATACAGGACTATGGGGAGAGAGCGTGGCAGTGGGATTAGTTTGGGGATTGATACAGGGCTATGGGGAGAGAGCGGGGCAGTGGGATTAGTTTGGGATCGATACAGGGCTATGAGGAGAGAGCGGGGCAGTGGGATTCGTTTGGGGATTGATACAGGGCTGTGGGGAGAGAGCGGGGCAGTGGGATTAGTTTGGGGATTGATACAGGACTATGGGGAGAGAGCGGGACAGTGGGATTAGTTTGGGGATTGATACAGGACTATGGGGAGAGAGCGGGGCAGTGGGATTAGTTTGGGGATTGATACAGGACTATGGGGAGAGAGCGGGGCAGTGGGATTAGTTTGGGGATTGATACAGGACTATGGGGAGAGAGCGGGGCAGTGTGATTAGTTTGGGATTGATACAGGACTATGGGGAGAGAGCGGGGCAGTGGGATTAGTTTGGGGATTGATACAGGACTATGGGGAGAGAGCGGGGCAGTGGGATTGGTTTGGGGATTGATACAGGACTATGGGGAGAGAGCGGGGCAGTGGGATTAGTTTGGGGATTGATACAGGGCTATGGGGAGAGAGCGGGGCAGTGGGATTAGTTTGGGGATTGATACAGGACTATGGGGAGAGAGCGGGGCAGTGGGATTAGTTTGGGGATTGATACAGGGCTATGGGGAGAGAGCGGGGCAGTGGGATTAGTTTGGGATTGATACAGGGCTATGGGGAGAGAGCGGGGCAGTGGGATTAGTTTTGGGATTCAGGCAGGACTATGGGGAGAGAGCGGGGCAGTGGGATTAGTTTGGGGATTGATACAGGAGTATGGGTAGAGAGCGGGGCAGTGGGATTAGTTTGGGAATTGGTACAGGACTATAGGGAGAGAGCGGGGCAGTGGGATTAGTTTGGGGATTGATACAGGACTATGGGGAGAGAGCGGGGCAGTGGGATTAGTTTGGGGATTGATACATGACTATGGGGAGAGAGCGGGGTAGTGGGATTAGTTTGGGGATTGATACAGGACTATGGGGAGAGAGCGGGGCAGTGGGATTAGTTTGGGGATTGATACAGGACTATGGGGAGAGAGCGGGGCAGTGGGATTAGTTTGGGGATTGATACAGGAATATGGGGAGAGAGCGGGGCAGTGGGATTAGTTTGGGGATTGATACAGGACTATGGGGAGAGAGCGGGTCAGTGGGATTAGTTTGGGATTGATACAGGGCTATGGGGAGAGAGCGGGGCAGTGGGATTAGTTTGGGAATTGATACAGGACTATAGGGAGAGAGCGGGGCAGTGGGATTAGTTTGGGGATTGATACAGGACTATGGAGAGAGAGCGGGACAGTGGGATTAGTTTGGGGATTGATACAGGGCTATGGGGATAGAGCGGGGCAGTGGGATTAGTTTGGGGATTGATACAGGACTATGGGGAGAGAGCGGGGCAGTGGGATTAGTTTGGGGATTGATACAGGACCATGGGGAGAGAGCGGGGCAGTGGGATTACTTTGGGGATTGATACAGGACTATGGGGAGAGAGCGGGGCAGTGGGATTAGTTTGGGGATTGATACAGGACGATGGGGAGAGAGCGGTGCTGTGGGATTAGTTTGGGGATTGGTACAGGGGTATGGGGAGAGAGTGGGGCAGTGGGATTAGTTTGGGGATTGATACAGGAATATGGGGAGAGAGCGGGGCAGTGGGATTAGTTTGGGGATTGATACAGGACTATGGGGAGAGAGCGGGGCAGTGGGATTAGTTTGAGGATTGATACAGGACTATGGGGAGAGAGCGGGGCAGTGGGATTAGTTTGGGGATTGATACTGGACTATGGGGAGAGAGCGGGGCAGTGGGATTAGTTTGGGGATTGGTACAGGGGTATGGGGAGAGAGTGGCGCAGTGGGATTAGTTTGGGGATTGATACAGGACTATGGGGAGAGAGCGGGGCAGTGGGATTAGTTTGGGGATTGATACAGGGCTATGGGGAGAGAGCGGGGCAGTGGGATTAGTTTCGGGATTGACACAGGACTATGGGGAGAGTGCGGGGCAGTGGGATTAGTTTGAGGATTGATACAGGACTATAGGGAGAGAGCGGGGCAGTGGGATTAGTTTGGGGATTGATACAGGGCTGTGGGGAAAGAGCGGGGCAGTGGGATTAGTTTGGGGATTGATACAGGACTATGGGGAGAGAGCGGGGCAGTGGGAATAGTTTGGGGATTGATACAGGACTATGGGGAGAGAGCGGGGCAGTGGGATTAGTTTGGGGATTGATACAGGACTATGGGGAGAGAGCGGGGCAGTGGGATTAGTTTGGGGATTGATACAGGACTATGGGGAGAGAGCGGGGCAGTGTGATTAGTTTGGGATTGATACAGGACTATGGGGAGAGAGCGGGGCAGTGGGATTGGTTTGGGGATTGATACAGGACTATGGGGAGAGAGCGGGGCAGTGGGATTAGTTTGGGGATTGATACAGGGCTATGGGGAGAGAGCGGGGCAGTGGGATTAGTTTGGGGATTGATACAGGACTATGGGGAGAGAGCGGGGCAGTGGGATTAGTTTGGGGATTGATACAGGGCTATGGGGAGAGTGCGGGGCAGTGGGATTAGTTTGGGGATTGATACAGGACTATGGGGAGAGAGCGGGGCAGTGGGATTAGTTTGGGGATTGATACAGGACTATGGGGAGAGAGCGGGGCAGTGGGATTAGTTTGAGGATTGATACAGGACTATGGGGAGAGAGCGGGGCAGTGGGATTAGTTTGGGGATTGATACAGGGCTATGGGGAGAGAGCGGGGCAGTGGGATTAGTTTGGGGATTGATACAGGACTATGGGGAGAGAGCGGGGCAGTGGGATTAGTTTGGGGATAGATACAGGACTATAGGGAGAGAGCGGGGCAGTGGGATTAGTTTGGGGATTGATACAGGACTATGGGGATAGAGCGGGGCAGAGGGATTAGTTTGGGGATTGATACAGGACTATGGGGAGAGAGCGGGGCAGTGGGATTAGCTTGAGGATTGATACAGGACTATGGGGAGAGAGCGGGGCAGTGGGATTAGTTTGGGGATTGATACAGGGCTATGGGGAGAGAGCGGGGCAGTGGGATTAGTTTGGGGATTGATACAGGACTATGGGGAGAGAGCGGGGCAGTGGGATTAGTTTGGGGATTGATACAGGACTATAGGGATGGAGCGGGGCAGTGGGATTAGTTTGGAGATTGATACAGGACTATGGGGAGAGAGCGGGGCAGTGGGATAAGTTTGGGGATTGATACAGGACTATGGGGAGAGAGCGGGGCAGTGGGATTAGTTTGAGAATTTATATAGGACTATGGGGAGAGAGCGGGGCAGTGGGATTAGTTTGGGGATTGATACAGGACTATGGGGAGAGAGCGGGGCAGTGGGATTAGTTTGGGGATTGATACAGGACTATGGGGAGAGAACGGGGCAGTGGGATTAGTTTGAGAATTTATATAGGACTATGGGGAGAGAGCGGGGCAGTGGGATTAGTTTGGGGATTGATACAGGACTATGGGGAGAGAGCGGGGCAGTGGGATTAGTTTGGGGATTGATACAGGACTATGGGGAGAGAGCGGGGCAGTGGGATTAGTTTGGGGATTGATACAGGACTATGGGGAGAGAGCGGGGCAGTGGGATTAGTTTGGGGATTGATACAGGACTATGGGGAGAGAGCGGGGCAGTGGGATTAGTTTGGGAATTGATACAGGACTATGGGGAGAGAGCGGGGCAGTGGGATTAGTTTGGGAATTGATACAGGACTATGGGGAGAGAGCGGGGCAGTGGGATTAGTTTGGAGATTGATACAGGAATATGGGGAGAGAGCGGGGCAGTGGGATTAGTTTGGGGATTGATACAGGACTATGGGGAGAGAGCGGGGCAGTGTGATTAGTTTGGGGATTGATACAGGACTATGGGGAGAGAGCGGGGCAGTAGGATTAATTTGGGGATTGATACAGGACTATGGGGAGAGAGCGGGGCAGTGGGATTAATTTGGGGATTGATACAGGACTATGGGGAGAGAGCGGGGCAGTGGGATTAGTTTGGGGATTGATACAGGACTATGGGGAGAGAGCGGGGCAGTGGGATTAGTTTGGGGATTGATACAGGACGCAAGGGAGAGAGCGGGACAGTGGGATTAGTTTGGGGATTGATACAGGACTATGGGGAGAGAGCGGGGCAGTGGGATTAGTTTGGGGATTGATACAGGATTATGGGGAGAGAGCGGGGCAGTGGGATTAGTTTGGGGATTGATACAGGACTATGGGGAGAGAGCCTGGCAGTGGGATTAGTTTGGGGATTGATACAGGACTATGGGGAGAGAGCGGGGCAGTGGGATTAGTTTGGGGATTGATACAGGACTATGGGGAGAGAGCGGGGCAGTGGGATTAGTTTGGGGATTGATACAGGACTCTGGGGAGAGAGCGGGGCAGTGGGATTAGTTTGGGGATTGATACAGGACTATGGGGAGAGAGCGGGGCAGTGGGATTAGTTTGGAGATTGATACAGGACTATGGGGAGAGAGCGGGGCAGTGGGATTAGTTTGGGGATTGATACAGGACTATGGGGAGAGAGCGGGGCAGTGGGATTAGTTTGGG
>NW_027252802.1:327500-370000 GCF_044704955.1 Pristiophorus japonicus
AGAGATACAGAGTGAGAGAGTGAGACAGAGAGAGAGAGAGAGAGTCACAAATAGGGCGAGACAGAGAGAGGGACAGAGTGAAAGAGAGGAACAGAGAGAGTGAGAGAGACAGAGAGAGAGACAGTGAGAGAGAGCGATAGGGAGAGAGAGAGAGTGTGTGTGTGTGTGTGTCTCTCTCTCTCTCTCTGTCTGTCTCACTTTCTGTATCGATTCTGGGATTGATACAGGACTATGGGGAGAGAGCGGGGCAGTGGGATTAGTTTGGGGATTGATACAGGACTATGGGGAGAGAGCGGGACAGTGGGATTAGTTTGGGGATTGATACATGACTATGAGGAGAGAGTGTGGCAGTGGGATTAGTTTGGGGATTGATACAGGACTATGGGGAGAGAGCGGGGCAGTGGGATTAGTTTGGGGATTTATACAGGACTATGGGGAGAGAGCGGGGCAGTGGGATTAGTTTGGGGATTGATACACGACTATGGGGAGAGAGCGGGGCAGTGGGATTAGTTTGGGGATTGATACAGGACTATGGGGAGAGAGCGGGACAGTGGGATTAGTTTGGGGATTGATACAGGACTATGGGGATAGAGCGGGGCAGTGGGATTAGTTTGGGGATTGATACAGGACTATGGGGAGAGAGCGGGACAGTGGGATTAGTTTGGGGATTGATACAGGACTATGGGGAGAGAGCGGGGCAGTGGGATTAGTTTGGGGATTTATACAGGACTATGGGGAGAGAGCGGGGCAGTGGGATTAGTTTGGGGATTGATACACGACTATGGGGAGAGAGCGGGGCAGTGGGATTAGTTTGGGGATTGATACAGGAATATGGGGAGAGAGCGGGGCAGTGGGATTAGTTTGGGGATTGATACAGGACTATGGGGAGAGAGCGGGGCAGTGGGATTAGTTTGGGGATTAATGCAGGGCTATGGGGAGAGAGCGGGGCAGTGGGATTAGTTTAGGGATTGATACAGGGCTATGGGGAGAGAGCAGGGCAGTGGGATTAGTTTAGGGATTGATAGACATACAGACAGAGAGAGACAGAGAGGGAGAGACACTAAGACAGGGAGAGAGAGACTGAGAGAGAGACAGAGAGGAAGAGAGAGAGAGAGAGACAGATAGAGTCAGAGAGAGAGAGACAGAGAGACAGAGAGGGTCAGAGAGAGAGAGCGAGACACACACAGAGAGTGAGAGACAGAAAGGGAGAGAGAGAGAGAGAGACAGAGAGAGTGAGTGTGACAGAGAGAGAGAGAGAGGCAGAGAGTGTCAGAGAGAGGGGGAGAGAGACAGACAGACAGACAGAGAGGGATAGAGAGAGATAGGGAGAGTGAGAGAGAGAGAGAGACAGAAATAGTGAGAGAGACAGAGAGAGAGAGCGGGGAACAGAGGGAGGGACAGAGAGAGAGAGACAGTGAGAGAGAAAGAGAGACCGAGAGAGAGAAAGAGATGGAAAGAGACAGGAGAGAGATACAGAGAGACAGAGAGAAACTCAGAGACACAGAGATAGAGAGACAGAGAGAGAGAGAGAGAGAGAGGGAGTGAGAGAGAGGGATAGAGAGAGAGGGATAGAGAGAGAGACAGAGAGAGAGAGGGACAGAGAGACAGAGAGAGAGAGATAGGGAGTGAATGAGACAGAGAGAGAGAGAGACAGACAGAGAGAAAGACAGAGAGAGATAGAGAGACAGAGAGAGATAGAGCGTGGGGGTGACAGAGAGAAAGAAAGAGAGAGCAAGAGATGGAAAGAAACAGGAGAGAGAGAGAGGGAGACAGAGAGCGAGAGTGATAGAGAGAGAGAGGGATAGGAAGAGAGACGGATGTTGAGAGAGGGGGAGAGACAGAGAAAGAGAGGGAGAAACACAGAGAGAGGGAGAGAGACAGAGAGAGAGAGAGGGAGAAACAGATAGAGAGACAGAGATAGAGGGAGAGAGAAAGAGAGCGAGAGACAGAGAGATAGAAACAGATAGAGAGAGAGACAGAGCGAGGCTGTCAGAGAGAGAGAGACAGAGAGAGAGAAAGAGAGAGGGAGATAGAATGAGAGAGAGATGGAAAGAGACAGGAGAGAGAGAGGGAGAGAGACAGAGAGAGAAACACAGAGAGAGGGACAGAGAGAGGGAGAGAGAGAGAGTGACAGAGACAGAGAAAGAGAGAGAGACAGACAGATAGAGAGACAGAGAGAGATGGAAAGAGACAGGAGAGTGGGAGAGAGGGATAGAGAGAGATAGGAAGAGAGAGACAGAGAGGGAATGAGACAGAGAGAGAGAGAAGGAGAGAGACAGAGCGAGAGAGAGAGACAGAGAGAGAAGGAGAAAGACAGAGCGAGAGAGAGAGACAGAGAGAACAAGTCAGAGAGAGAGACAGAGAGAGTGAGTGTGACTGAGAGACAGAGAGAGACAGAGAGTGTCAGAGAGAGGTAGAGTGAAACAGACAGAGAGAAAGGGGGATAGAGAGAGATAGGGAGAGAGGGACAGAGAGAGAGAGACGACAGAAAGAGAGACAGATAGATAGAGAGAGAGAGTGAGAGAGACAGTGAGAGAGAGATAGAGAGAGAGACAGAGTGAGAGAGAGAAAGATGGAAAGAGACAGGAGAGAGACAGAGAGAGAAACGCAGAGACACAGAGAGAGAGAGAGACAGACAGAGAGAGACAGAGAGAGAGAGCGAGAAACAGATAAAGAGAGAGAGAGAGAGAGAGACAGAGAGATAGAGACAGAGAGAGACAGACAGAGAGAGAGAAAATGAGTGAGTGAGAGAGACAGAGAGACAGAGAGAGAGAGCAAGAAACGGAGAAAGAGAGAGAGAGAGACAGAGAGTTAGAGACAGAGAGAGATAGACAGAGAGTGAGAAAATGAGAGAGTGAGAGAGATAGAGAGAGAGAGATAGAGACAGAGAGTTATATATATATATAGAGAGAGGGAGACAGAGAGAGGGACAGAGAGAGAGAGTGATGGAAAAATGCAGGAGAGAGAGACAGAGAGAGAAAGAGAGGGATAGAGAGAGAGGGGGATAGAGAGAGAGAGGGATAGGGAGAAAGAGGGAGAGAGACAGAAAGAGAGAGAGAAACACAGGGAAAGAGAGAGAGAGAGAGAGAGACAGAGAGATAGAGATTGTAGGACAGAGAGAGAGAGAGGCACAGAGAGAGAGAGGGAGATAGGTAGAAGGACAGAGAGAGGGAAAGAGAGAGGGAGAGAGAGAGAGAGAGAGAGCGAGAGGAACAGAGAGAGGGACAGAGAGAGAGAAAGAGTAAGAAAGAGAGATACAGAGTGAGAGAGAGAGACAGAGAGAGAGAGAGAGTGAGACAGAAATAGGGCGAGGCAGAGAGAGGGACAGAGTGAAAGAGAGGAACAGAGAGAGTGAGAGAGACAGAGAGAGAGACTGAGAGAGAGCGAGAGGGAGAGAGAGAGAGTGTGTGTGTGTGTGTCTCTCTCTCTCTCTCTGTCTGTCTCACTTTCTGTATCGATTCTGGGATTGATACAGGACTATGGGGAGAGAGCGGGGCAGTGGGATTAGTTTGGGGATTGATACAGGACTATGGGGAGAGAGCGGGGCAGTGGGATTAGTTTGGGGATTGATACAGGGCTATGGGGAGAGAGTGGGACAGTGGGATTAGTTTGGGGATTGATACAGGACTATGGGGAGAGAGTGGGGCAGTGGGATTAGTTTGGGGATTGATACAGGACTATGGGGAGATAGCGGGGCAGTGGGATTAGTTTGGGTATTGATACAGGACTATGGGGAGAGAGCGGGGCAGTGGGATTAGTTTGGGGGTTGATACAGGACTATGGGGAGAGAGCGGGGCAGTGGGATTAGTTTGGGGATTGATACAGGACTATGAGGATAGAGCGGGGCAGTGCGAGTAGTTTGGGGATTGATACAAGACTATGGGGAGAGAGCGGGGCAGTGGGATTAGTTTGGGGATTGATACAGGACTATGGGGAGAGAGCGGGGCAGTGGGATTAGTTTGGGGATTGATACAGGACTATGAGGATAGAGCGGGGCAGTGCGAGTAGTTTGGGGATTGATACAAGACTATGGGGAGAGAGCGGGGCAGTGGGATTAGTTTGGGGATTGATACAGGACTATGGGGAGAGAGCGGGGCAGTGGGATTAGTTTGGGGATTGATACAGGACTATGGGGAGAGAGCGGGACAGTGGGATTAGTTTGTGTGAGATTGAGCAGCCATTTTACGAGATGCGTGGTGACCATTTTATACCAAGTCTCTTGTTACAGAGTCCGAGAGACTGAGGGAGACAGGGAGAGATAGAGAGAGAGAGAGAGAGAGAGAGAGAGAGAGAGAGAGAGAGAGAGAGAGAGAGAGAGAGAGAGAGAGAGAGGAGAGAGAGAGAGAGATGGAGATAGAGAGGGAGAGAGAGACAGAGACAGAGCGAGAGAGAGAGAGAGAGAGAGAGACAGGTCATGAGACCGAGAGAGATAGAGAGAAAGACAGATAAGAGAGAAAGTGAGAAACAGAGAGAGAGAAAGACAGAGAGAGAAAGAGACAGAGAGAGACAGAGAGAGACGGAACGTGAGAGCGCGAGAGAGAGACAGGGATTAAGAGGCAGAGAGATAGAGAGACAGAGAGAGAGCGAGAGAGAGAGATAGTGTGAGAGAGTGCGAAAGCGAGACAGAGGTTGAGAGAGAGAGGGAGGAACAGAGAGAGAGAGAGGGAGGGAGAAAGAGGGAGGGATACAGTGTGAGAGAGATAGCGAGACAGAGAGAGACGGAGAGAGATAGAGAGACGGAGAGAACAATAGAGAGAGAGCGGGAGAGAGAGAGGTCGAGAGAGAGAGAGAAAGCGAGAGAGAGAGCGATGAAGCGATACAAATTGGGAGAGAGGGAGAGCGGGAGAGAGACAGAGAGAGAGATAGGGAGTGAATGAGAGAGAGAGAGACAGAGAGAGAGAGGGACGGAGAAAAAGACAGAGAGAGATAGAGTGTCAGAGAGAGAGACAGAGCGAGGGAGAGCGTGGGGGGGACAGAGAGAAAAAAAGAAAGCAAGAGATGGAACGAAACAGGAGAGAGAGAGAGGGAGACAGAGAGCGAGAGTGATAGAGAGAGAGAGGGATAGGAAGAGAGACGGATGTTGAGAGGGGGGGAGAGACAGAGAAAGAGAGGGAGAGAGACAGAGAGAGGGAGAGACAGAGAGAGAGAGAGAGACAGATAGAGAGACAGAGATAGAGAGAGAGAGAAAGAGAGCGAGAGACAGAGAGATAGAAACAGATAGAGAGAGAGAGAGAGACAGAGCGAGGCTGTCAGAGAGAGACAGAGAGAGAGAAAGAGAGAGGGAGATAGAATGAGAGAGAGATGGAAAGAGACAGGAGAGAGAGAGGGAGAGAGACAGAGAGAGAAACACAGAGAGAGGGACATTGAGAGGGAGAGAGAGAGAGTGACAGAGACAGAGAAAGAGAGAGAGACAGACAGATAGAAAGACAGAGAGAAAGAGAGAGATGGAAAGAGACAGAAGAGTGGGAGAGAGGGATAGAGAGAGATAGGAAGAGAGAGACAGAGAGGGAGTGAGACAGAGAGAGAGAGAAGAAGAGAGACAGAGCGAGAGAGAGAGAGACAGAGAGAACAAGTCAGAGAGAGAGACAGAGCGAGAAAACGAGGCAGAGAGGGAGACAGAGAGAGTGAGTGCGACTGAGAGACAGAGAGAGACAGAGAGTGTCAGAGAGAGGTAGAGTGAAACAGACAGAGAGAAATGGGGATAGAGAGAGATAGGGAGAGAGGGACAGAGAGAGAGAGACGACAGAAAGAGAGACAGATAGGTAGAGAGAGAGAGTGAGAGAGACAGTGAGAGAGAGAGATAGAGAGAGAGACAGAGAGATAGAGCGAGAGAGAGAAAGATGGAAAGAGACAGGAGAGAGACAGAGAGAGAAACTCAGAGACACAGAGAGAGAGAGAGAGACAGACAGAGAGAGAGAGAGAGAGAGCGAGAAACAGATAAAGAGAGAGAGAGAGAGAGAGAGAGAAAATGAGTGAGTGAGAGAAACAGAGAGAGAGAGCAAGAAACGGAGAAAGAGAGAGAGAGAGACAGAGAGACAGAGAGTTAGAGACAGAGAGTGAGAAAATGAGAGAGTGAGAGAGATAGAGAGAGAGAGATAGAGACAGAGAGTTACATATATATACAGAAAGAGGGAGACAGAGAGAGGGACAGAGAGAGAGAGTGATGGAAAAATGCAGGAGAGAGAGACAGAGAGAGAAAGAGAGGGATAGAGAGAGAGGGGGATAGAGAGAGAGAGGGATAGAGAGAAAGAGGGAGAGAGACAGAAAGAGAGAGAGAAACACAGGGAAAGAGAGAGAGAGAGAGAGACAGAGAGATAGAGATTGTAGGACAGAGAGCGAGAGAGGCACAGAGAGAGAGAGGGAGATAGGGAGAAGGACAGAGAGAGGGAAAGAGAGAGGGGGAGAGAGAGAGAGAGAGCGAGAGGAACAGAGAGAGGGACAGAAAGAGAGAAAGAGCGAGAAAGAGAGATACAGAGTGAGAGAGAGAGACAGAGAGAGAGAAAGAGAGAGAGACAGAAATAGGGCGAGACAGAGAGAGGGACAGAGTGAAAGAGAGGAACAGAGAGAGTGAGAGAGACAGAGAGATAGACAGTGAGAAAGCGAGAGGGAAAGAGAGAGTGTGTGTGTGTCTCTCTCTCTCTCTGTCTGTCTCACTTCCTGTATCGATTCTGGGATTGATACAGGGCTATGGGGAGAGAGCGGGGCAGTGGGATTAGTTTGGGGATTGATACAGGACTATGGGGAGAGAGCGGGGCAGTGGGATTAGTTTGGGGATTGATACAGGACTATGGGGAGAGAGCGGGGCAGTGGGATTAGTTTGGGGATTGATACAGGACTATGGGGAGAGAGCGGGACAGTGGGATTAGTTTGGGGATTGATACAGGACTATGAGGAGAGAGCGGGGCAGTGGGATTAGTTTGGGGATTAATACAGGACTATGGGGAGAGAGCGGGGCAGTGGGATTAGTTTGGAGATTGATACAGGGCTATGGGGAGAGTGCGGGGCAGTGGGATTAGTTTGGGGATTGATACAGGGCTATGGGCAGAGAGCGGGGCAATGGGATTAGTTTGGGGATTGATACAGGACTATGGGCAGAGAGCGGGGCAGTGGGATTAGTTTGGGGATTGATACAGGACTATGGGGAGAGAGCGGGGCAGTGGGATTAGTTTGGGGATTGATACAGGACTATGGGGAGAGAGCAGGGCAGTGGGATTAGTTTGGGGATTGATACAGGGCTATGGGCAGAGAGCGGGGCAATGGGATTAGTTTGGGGATTGATACAGGACTATGGGGAGAGAGCGGGGCAGTGGGATTAGTTTGGGGATCGATACAGGACTATGGGGAGTGAGCGGGGCAGTGGGATTAGTTTGGGGATTGATACAGGACTATGGGGAGAGAGCGGGGCAGTGGGATTAGTTTGGAGATTGATACAGGACTATGGGGAGAGAGCGGGGCAGTGGGATTAGTTTGGGGATTGATACAGGACTATGGCGAGAGAGCGGGGCAGTGGGATTAGTTTAGGGATTGATGCAGGACTATGGGGAGAGAGCGGGGCAGTGGGATTAGTTTGCAGATTGATACAGGAGAACAGGGAGAGAGCGGGGTAGTGGGATTAGTTTGGGGATTGATACAGGACTGTGGGGAGAGAGCGGGGCAGTGGGATTAGTTTGGGGATTGATACAGGACTATGGGGAGAGAGCGGGGCAGTGGGATTAGTTTGGGGATTGATACAGGGCTATGGGGAGAGAGCAGGGCAGTGGGATTAGTTTAGGGATTGATAGACATACAGACAGAGAGAGACAGAGAGGGAGAGAAACTTGGACAGGGAGAGAGAGACTGAGAGAGAGACAGAGAGGAAGAGAGAGAGAGAGACAGATAGAGTCAGAGAGAGAGAGACAGAGAGGGTCAGAGAGAGAGAGCGAGACACACACAGAGAGTGAGAGATAGAAAGGGAGAGAGAGAGAGACAGAGAGAGTCAGAGAGAGAAAGAAAGACAGAAAGGGAGAGAGAGAGAGACAGAGAGAGTGAGTGTGACAGAGAGAGAGAGAGAGATGCAGAGAGTGTCAGAGAGAGAGGGAGAGAGACAGACAGACAGAGAGAGAGGGATAGAGAGAGATAGGGAGAGTGAGAGAGAGAGAGAGACAGAAATAGTGAGAGAGACAGAGAGAGAGAGCGGGAAACAGAGGGAGGGACAGAGAGAGAGAGACAGTGAGAGAGAAAGAGAGACCGAGAGAGAGAAAGAGATGAAAAGAGACAGGAGAGAGATACAGAGAGACAGAGAGAAACTCAGAGACACAGAGAGAGAGAGACAGAGAGAGAGAGAGGGATAGAGAGAGAGGGATAGAGAGAAAGACAGAGAGAGAGAGATAGGGAGCGAATGAGACAGAGAGAGAGAGAGACAGAGAGCGAGAGTGATAGAGAGAGAGAGGGATAGGAAGAGAGACGGATGTTGAGAGAGGGGGAGAGACAGAGAAAGAGAGGGAGAAACACAGAGAGAGGGAGAGAGACAGAGAGAGAGAGAGGGAGAAACAGAGAGAGAGAGACAGATAGAGAGACAGAGATAGAGAGAGAGAGATAGAGGGCGAGAGACAGAGAGATAGAAACAGATAGAGAGAGAGAGAGACAGAGCGAGGCTGTCAGAGAGAGAGAGACAGAGAGAGAGAAAGAGAGAGGGAGATAGAATGAGAGAGAGATGGAAAGAGACAGGAAAGAGAGAGGGAGAGAGACAGAGAGAGAAACACAGAGAGGGAGAGAGAGAGGGAGAGAGAGAGAGTGACAGAGACAGAGAAAGAGAGAGAGACAGACAGATAGAGAGACAGAGAGAAAGAGAGAGATGGAAAGAGACAGGAGAGTGGGAGAGAGGGATAGAGAGAGATAGGAAGAGAGAGACAGAGAGGGAGTGAGACAGAGAGAGAGAGAAGGAGAGAGACAGAGCGAGAGAGAGAGACAGAGAGAGAAGGAGAAAGACAGAGCGAGAGAGAGAGACAGAGAGAACAAGTCAGAGAGAGAGACAGAGAGAGTGAGTGTGACTGAGACAGAGAGTGTCAGAGAGAGGTAGAGTGAAACAGACAGAGAGAAAGGGGGATAGAGAGAGATAGGGAGAGAGGGTCAGAGAGAGAGAGACGACAGAAAGAGAGACAGATAGATAGAGAGAGAGAGTGAGAGAGATAGTGAGAGAGAGAGATAGAGAGAGAGACAGAGAGACAGAGCGAGAGAGAGAAAGATGGAAAGAGACAGGAGAGAGACAGAGAGAGAAACTCAGAGACACAGAGAGAGAGAGAGACAGACAGAGAGAAACAGAGAGAGAGAGCAAGAAACAGATAAAGAGAGAGAGACAGAGAGAGACAGAGAGATAGAGACAGAGAGAGACAGACAGAGAGAAAGAAAATGAGTGAGTGAGAGAGACAGAGAGACAGAGAGAGAGAGAGCAAGAAACAGAGAGAGAGACAGAGAGACAGAGAGTTAGAGACAGAGAGAGATAGACAGAGAGTGAGAAAATGAGAGAGTGAGAGAGATAGAGAGAGAGAGATAGAGACAGAGAGTTATATATATATATATAGAGAGGGAGACAGAGAGAGGGACAGAGAGAGAGAGTGATGGAAAAATGCAGGAGAGAGAGACAGAGAGAGAAAGAGCGGGATAGAGAGAGAGGGGGATAGAGAGAGAGAGGGATAGAGAGAAAGAGGGAGAGAGACAGAAAGAGAGAGAGAAACACAGGGAAAGAGAGAGAGAGAGAGAGACAGATAGATAGAGATTGTAGGACAGAGAGAGAGAGGCACAGAGAGAGAGAGGGAGATAGGGAGAAGGACAGAGAGAGGGAAAGAGAGAGAGAGAGAGCGAGAGGAACAGAGAGAGGGACAGAGAGAGAGGAAGAGCGAGAAAGAGAGATACAGAGTGAGAGAGAGAGACAGAGAGAGAGAGCGAGTGAGAAAGAAATAGGGCGAGACAGAGAGAGGGACAGAGTGAAAGAGAGGAACAGAGAGAGGGAAAGTGAGAGAGACAGAGAGAGAGACAGTGAGAGAGAGCGAGAGGGAGAGAGAGAGTGTGTGTGTGTCTCTCTCTCTCTCTGTCTGTCTCACTATCTGTATCGATTCTGGGATTGATACAGGACTATGGGGAGAGAGCGGGGCAGTGGGATTAGTTTGGGGATTGATACAGGACTATGGGGAGAGAGCGGGGCAGTGGGATTAGTTTGGGGATTGATACAGGACTATGGGGAGAGAGCGGGGCAGTGGGATTAGTTTGGGGATTGATACAGGACTATGGGGAGAGAGCGGGGCAGTGGGATTAGTTTAGGGATTGATACAGGGCTATGGGACAGGGCAGTGGGATTAGTTTAGGGATTGATAGACACACAGACAGAGAGAGACAGAGAGGGAGAGACACTTAGACAGGGAGAGAGAGACTGAGAGAGAGACAGAGAGGAAGATAGAGAGAGAGACAGATAGAGTCAGAGAGAGAGAGACAGAGAGACAGAGAGGGTCAGAGAGAGAGAGCGAGACACACACAGAGAGTGAGAGACAGAAAGGGAGAGAGAGAGAGAGAGACAGAGAGTCAGAGAGAGAACGAAAGACAGAGAGGGAGAGAGAGAGCGAGACAGAGAGAGTGAGTGTGACAGAGAGAGAGAGGCAGAGAGTGTCAGAGAGAGGGGGAGAGAGACAGACAGACAGAGAGAGAGGGATAGAGAGAGATAGGGAGAGTGAGAGAGAGAGAGAGACAGAAATAGTGAGAGAGTCAGAGAGAGAGAGCGGGGAACAGAGGGAGGGACAGAGAGAGAGAGACAGTGAGAGAGAAAGAGAGACCAAGAGAGAGAAAGAGATGAAAAGAGACAGGAGAGATACAGAGAGACAGAGAGAAACTCGGAGACACAGAGAGAGAGAGAGGGACAGAGAGAGAGAGAGGGAGTGAGAGAGAGGGATAGAGAGAGAGGGATAGAGTGGTAGACAGAGAGAGAGAGAGACAGAGAGACAGAGAGAGAGATAGGGAGTGAATGAGAGAGAGAGAGACAGAGAGAGAGAGGGACGGAGAAAAAGACAGAGAGAGATAGAGTGTCAGAGAGAGAGACAGAGAGAGGGAGAGCGTGGGGGGGACAGAGAGAAAAAAAGAGAGAGCAAGAGATGGAACGAAACAGGAGAGAGAGAGAGAGGGAGACAGAGAGCGAGAGTGATAGAGAGAGAGAGGGATAGGAAGAGAGACGGATGTTGAGAGAGGGGGAGAGACAGAGAAAGAGAGGGAGAAACACAGAGAGAGGGAGAGAGACAGAGAGAGAGAGAGGGAGAAACAGAGAGAGAGAGACAGATAGAGAGAGAGAGAGACAGAGCGAGGCTGTCAGAGAGAGAGAGACAGAGAGAGAGAAAGAGAGAGGGAGATAGAATGAGAGAGAGATGGAAAGAGACAGGAGAGAGAGAGGGAGGGAGACAGAGAGAGAAACACAGAGAAAGGGACAGAGAGAGGGAGAGAGAGAGAGTGACAGAGACAGAGAAAGAGAGAGAGACAGACAGATAGAAAGACAGAGAGAAAGAGAGTGATGGAAAGAGACAGGAGAGTGGGAGAGAGGGCTAGAGAGAGATAGGAAGAGAGACACAGAGAGGGAGTGAGACAGAGAGAGAGAGAAGGAGAGAGACAGAGCGAGAGAGAGAGACAGAGAGAGAAGGAGAAAGACAGAGCGAGAGAGAGAGAGACAGAGAGAACAAGTCAGAGAGAGAGACAGAGCGAGAGAACGAGGCAGAGAGAGAGACAGAGAGAGTGAGTGCGACTGAGAGACAGAGAGTGTCAGAGAGAGGTAGAGTGAAACAGACAGAGAGAAAGGGGGATAGAGAGAGATAGGGAGAGAGGGACAGAGAGAGAGAGACGACAGAAAGAGAGACAGATAGGTAGAGAGAGAGAGTGAGAGAGACAGTGAGAGAGAGAGATAGAGAGAGAGACAGAGAGATAGAGCGAGAGAGAGAAAGATGGAAAGAGACAGGAGAGAGACAGAGAGAGAAACTCAGAGACACAGAGAGAGAGACAGACAGAGAGAGAGAGAGAGAGAGAGCGAGAAACAGATAAAGAGAGAGAGAGAGAGAGACAGAGAGATAGAGACAGAGAGAGACAGACAGAGAGAGAGAAAATGAGTGAGTGAGAGAGACAGAGAGACAGAGAGAGAGAGCAAGAAACGGAGAAAGAGAGAGAGAGAGACAGAGAGAGATAGACAGAGAGTGAGAAAATGAGAGAGTGAGAGAGATAGAGAGAGAGAGATAGAGACAGAGAGTTATATATATATAGAGAGAGAGGGAGACAGAGAGAGGGACAGAGAGAGAGAGTGATGGAAAAATGCAGGAGAGAGAGACAGAGAGAGAAAGAGAGGGATAGAGAGAGAGGGGGATAGAAAGAGAGAGGGATAGGGAGAAAGAGGGAGAGAGACAGAAAGAGAGAGAGAAACACAGGGAAAGAGAGAGAGAGAGAGACAGAGAGATAGAGATTGTAGGACAGAGAGAGAGAGAGGCACAGAGAGAGAGAGGGAGATAGGCAGAAGGACAGAGAGAGGGAGAGAGAGAGAGAGAGAGCGAGAGGAACAGAGAGAGGGACAGAAAGAGAGATAGAGCAAGAAAGAGAGATACAGAGTGAGAGAGAGAGACAGAGAGAGAGACAGAAATAGGGTGAGACAGAGAGAGGGACAGAGTGAAAGAGAGGAACAGAGAGAGTGAGAGAGACAGAGAGATAGACAGTGAGAGAGAGCGAGAGGGAGAGAGAGAGTGTGTGTGTGTGTGTCTCTCTCCCGCTCTGTCTGTCTCACTTTCTGTATCGATTCTGGGATTGATACAGGAGTATGGGGAGAGAGCGGGTCAGTGGGATTAGTTTGGGGATTGATACAGGGCTATGGGCAGAGAGCAAGGCAGTGGGATTAGTTTGGGGATTGATACAGGACTATGGGGAGAGAGCGGGGCAGTGGGATTAGTTTGGGGATCGATACAGGACTATGGGCAGAGAGCGGGGCAGTGGGATTAGTTTGGGGATTGATACAGGACTATGGGGAGAGAGCGGGGCAGTGGGATTAGTTTGGGGATTGATACAGGACTATGGGGAGAGAGCAGGGCAGTGGGATTAGTTTGGGGATTGATACAGGGCTATGGGCAGAGAGCGGGGCAGTGGGATTAGTTTGGGGATCGATACAGGACTATGGGGAGTGAGCGGGGCAGTGGGATTAGTTTGGGGATTGATACAGGACTATGGGGAGAGAGCGGGGCAGTGGGATTAGTTTGGAGATTGATACAGGAGAACAGGGAGAGAGCGGGGTAGTGGGATTAGTTTGGGGATTGATACAGGACTGTGGGGAGAGAGCGGGGCAGTGGGATTAGTTTGGGGATTGATACAGGACTATGGGGAGAGAGCGGGGCAGTGGGATTAGTTTGGGGATTGATACACGACTATGGGGAGAGAGTGGGGCAGTGGGATTATTTTCGGGAATGATACAGGGCTATGGGGAGAGAGCGGGGCATTGGGATTAGTTTAGGGATTGATACAGGACTATGGGGAGAGAGCGGGGCAGTGGGATTAGTTTGGGGAATGATACAGGGCTATGGGGAGAGAGCGGGGCAGTGGGATTAGTTTAGGGATTGATACAGGGCTATGGGACAGGGCAGTGGGATTAGTTTAGGGATTGATACAGGGCTATGGGGAGAGAGCGGGGCAGTGGGATTAGTTTGGGATTGATACATAGCTATGAGGAGAGAGCGGGACAGTGGGATTAGTTTGGGGATTGATACAGGACTATGGGGAGAGAGCGGGGCAGTGGGATTAGTTTGGGATTGATACAGGACTATGAGGAGAGAGCGGGGCAGTGGGATTAGTTTGGGGATTGATACAGGACTATGGGGAGAGAGCGGGGGAGTGGGATTAGTTTGGGAATTGACACAGGACTATAGGGAGAGAGCGGGGCAGTGGGATTAGTTTGGGGATTGATACAGGACTATGGGGAGAGAGCGGGGCAGTGGGATTAGTTTGGGGATTGATACAGGACTATGGGGAGAGAGCGGGGGAGTGGGATTAGTTTGGAGATTGATACAGGACTATGGGGAGAGAGCGGGGCAGTGGGATTAGTTTGGGGATTGATACAGGGCTATGGGGAGAGAGCGGGGCAGTGGGATTAGTTTGGGGATTGATACAGGACTATGGGGAGAGAGTGGGGCAGTGCGATTAATTTGGGGATTGATACAGGACTATGGGGAGAGAGCGGGGCAGTGGGATTAGTTTGGGGATTGATACAGGACTATGGGGAGAGAGCGGGGCAGTGGGATTAGTTTGAGGATTGATACAGGACTATGGGGAGAGAGCGGGACAGTGGTATTAGTTTAGGGATTGATGCAGGACTATGGGGAGAGAGCGGGGCAGTGGGATTAGTTTGCAGATTGATACAGGAGAACAGGGAGAGAGCGGGGTAGTGGGATTAGTTTGGGGATTGATACAGGACTGTGGGGAGAGAGCGGGGCAGTGGGATTAGTTTGGGGATTGATACAGGACTATGGGGAGAGAGCGGGGCAGTGGGATTAGTTTGGGGATTGATACAGGGCTATGGGGAGAGAGCAGGGCAGTGGGATTAGTTTAGGGATTGATAGACATACAGACAGAGAGAGACAGAGAGGGAGAGAAACTTGGACAGGGAGAGAGAGACTGAGAGAGAGACAGAGAGGAAGAGAGAGAGAGAGACAGATAGAGTCAGAGAGAGAGAGACAGAGAGGGTCAGAGAGAGAGAGCGAGACACACACAGAGAGTGAGAGATAGAAAGGGAGAGAGAGAGAGACAGAGAGAGTCAGAGAGAGAAAGAAAGACAGAAAGGGAGAGAGAGAGAGACAGAGAGAGTGAGTGTGACAGAGAGAGAGAGAGAGATGCAGAGAGTGTCAGAGAGAGAGGGAGAGAGACAGACAGACAGAGAGAGAGGGATAGAGAGAGATAGGGAGAGTGAGAGAGAGAGAGAGACAGAAATAGTGAGAGAGACAGAGAGAGAGAGCGGGAAACAGAGGGAGGGACAGAGAGAGAGAGACAGTGAGAGAGAAAGAGAGACCGAGAGAGAGAAAGAGATGAAAAGAGACAGGAGAGAGATACAGAGAGACAGAGAGAAACTCAGAGACACAGAGAGAGAGAGACAGAGAGAGAGAGAGGGAGTGAGAGAGAGGGATAGAGAGAGAGGGATAGAGAGAAAGACAGAGAGAGAGAGATAGGGAGTGAATGAGACAGAGAGAGAGAGAGACAGAGAGCGAGAGTGATAGAGAGAGAGAGGGATAGGAAGAGAGACGGATGTTGAGAGAGGGGGAGAGACAGAGAAAGAGAGGGAGAAACACAGAGAGAGGGAGAGAGACAGAGAGAGAGAGAGGGAGAAACAGAGAGAGAGAGACAGATAGAGAGACAGAGATAGAGAGAGAGAGATAGAGGGCGAGAGACAGAGAGATAGAAACAGATAGAGAGAGAGAGAGACAGAGCGAGGCTGTCAGAGAGAGAGAGACAGAGAGAGAGAAAGAGAGAGGGAGATAGAATGAGAGAGAGATGGAAAGAGACAGGAAAGAGAGAGGGAGAGAGACAGAGAGAGAAACACAGAGAGGGAGAGAGAGAGGGAGAGAGAGAGAGTGACAGAGACAGAGAAAGAGAGAGAGACAGACAGATAGAGAGACAGAGAGAAAGAGAGAGATGGAAAGAGACAGGAGAGTGGGAGAGAGGGATAGAGAGAGATAGGAAGAGAGAGACAGAGAGGGAGTGAGACAGAGAGAGAGAGAAGGAGAGAGACAGAGCGAGAGAGAGAGACAGAGAGAGAAGGAGAAAGACAGAGCGAGAGAGAGAGACAGAGAGAACAAGTCAGAGAGAGAGACAGAGAGAGTGAGTGTGACTGAGACAGAGAGTGTCAGAGAGAGGTAGAGTGAAACAGACAGAGAGAAAGGGGGATAGAGAGAGATAGGGAGAGAGGGTCAGAGAGAGAGAGACGACAGAAAGAGAGACAGATAGATAGAGAGAGAGAGTGAGAGAGATAGTGAGAGAGAGAGATAGAGAGAGAGACAGAGAGACAGAGCGAGAGAGAGAAAGATGGAAAGAGACAGGAGAGAGACAGAGAGAGAAACTCAGAGACACAGAGAGAGAGAGAGACAGACAGAGAGAAACAGAGAGAGAGAGCAAGAAACAGATAAAGAGAGAGAGACAGAGAGAGACAGAGAGATAGAGACAGAGAGAGACAGACAGAGAGAAAGAAAATGAGTGAGTGAGAGAGACAGAGAGACAGAGAGAGAGAGAGCAAGAAACAGAGAGAGAGACAGAGAGACAGAGAGTTAGAGACAGAGAGAGATAGACAGAGAGTGAGAAAATGAGAGAGTGAGAGAGATAGAGAGAGAGAGATAGAGACAGAGAGTTATATATATATATATAGAGAGGGAGGCAGAGAGAGGGACAGAGAGAGAGAGTGATGGAAAAATGCAGGAGAGAGAGACAGAGAGAGAAAGAGCGGGATAGAGAGAGAGGGGGATAGAGAGAGAGAGGGATAGAGAGAAAGAGGGAGAGAGACAGAAAGAGAGAGAGAAACACAGGGAAAGAGAGAGAGAGAGAGAGACAGATAGATAGAGATTGTAGGACAGAGAGAGAGAGGCACAGAGAGAGAGAGGGAGATAGGGAGAAGGACAGAGAGAGGGAAAGAGAGAGAGAGAGAGCGAGAGGAACAGAGAGAGGGACAGAGAGAGAGGAAGAGCGAGAAAGAGAGATACAGAGTGAGAGAGAGAGACAGAGAGAGAGAGCGAGTGAGAAAGAAATAGGGCGAGACAGAGAGAGGGACAGAGTGAAAGAGAGGAACAGAGAGAGGGAAAGTGAGAGAGACAGAGAGAGAGACAGTGAGAGAGAGCGAGAGGGAGAGAGAGAGTGTGTGTGTGTCTCTCTCTCTCTCTGTCTGTCTCACTATCTGTATCGATTCTGGGATTGATACAGGACTATGGGGAGAGAGCGGGGCAGTGGGATTAGTTTGGGGATTGATACAGGACTATGGGGAGAGAGCGGGGCAGTGGGATTAGTTTGGGGATTGATACAGGACTATGGGGAGAGAGCGGGGCAGTGGGATTAGTTTGGGGATTGATACAGGACTATGGGGAGAGAGCGGGGCAGTGGGATTAGTTTAGGGATTGATACAGGGCTATGGGACAGGGCAGTGGGATTAGTTTAGGGATTGATAGACACACAGACAGAGAGAGACAGAGAGGGAGAGACACTTAGACAGGGAGAGAGAGACTGAGAGAGAGACAGAGAGGAAGATAGAGAGAGAGACAGATAGAGTCAGAGAGAGAGAGACAGAGAGACAGAGAGGGTCAGAGAGAGAGAGCGAGACACACACAGAGAGTGAGAGACAGAAAGGGAGAGAGAGAGACAGAGACAGAGAGTCAGAGAGAGAACGAAAGACAGAGAGGGAGAGAGAGAGCGAGACAGAGAGAGTGAGTGTGACAGAGAGAGAGAGGCAGAGAGTGTCAGAGAGAGGGGGAGAGAGACAGACAGACAGAGAGAGAGGGATAGAGAGAGATAGGGAGAGTGAGAGAGAGAGAGAGACAGAAATAGTGAGAGAGTCAGAGAGAGAGAGCGGGGAACAGAGGGAGGGACAGAGAGAGAGAGACAGTGAGAGAGAAAGAGAGACCAAGAGAGAGAAAGAGATGAAAAGAGACAGGAGAGATACAGAGAGACAGAGAGAAACTCGGAGACACAGAGAGAGAGAGAGGGACAGAGAGAGAGAGAGGGAGTGAGAGAGAGGGATAGAGAGAGAGGGATAGAGTGGTAGACAGAGAGAGAGAGAGACAGAGAGACAGAGAGAGAGATAGGGAGTGAATGAGAGAGAGAGAGACAGAGAGAGAGAGGGACGGAGAAAAAGACAGAGAGAGATAGAGTGTCAGAGAGAGAGACAGAGAGAGGGAGAGCGTGGGGGGGACAGAGAGAAAAAAAGAGAGAGCAAGAGATGGAACGAAACAGGAGAGAGAGAGAGAGGGAGACAGAGAGCGAGAGTGATAGAGAGAGAGAGGGATAGGAAGAGAGACGGATGTTGAGAGAGGGGGAGAGACAGAGAAAGAGAGGGAGAAACACAGAGAGAGGGAGAGAGACAGAGAGAGAGAGAGGGAGAAACAGAGAGAGAGAGACAGATAGAGAGAGAGAGAGACAGAGTGAGGCTGTCAGAGAGAGAGAGACAGAGAGAGAGAAAGAGAGAGGGAGATAGAATGAGAGAGAGATGGAAAGAGACAGGAGAGAGAGAGGGAGGGAGACAGAGAGAGAAACACAGAGAAAGGGACAGAGAGAGGGAGAGAGAGAGAGTGACAGAGACAGAGAAAGAGAGAGAGACAGACAGATAGAAAGACAGAGAGAAAGAGAGTGATGGAAAGAGACAGGAGAGTGGGAGAGAGGGCTAGAGAGAGATAGGAAGAGAGACACAGAGAGGGAGTGAGACAGAGAGAGAGAGAAGGAGAGAGACAGAGCGAGAGAGAGAGACAGAGAGAGAAGGAGAAAGACAGAGCGAGAGAGAGAGAGACAGAGAGAACAAGTCAGAGAGAGAGACAGAGCGAGAGAACGAGGCAGAGAGAGAGACAGAGAGAGTGAGTGCGACTGAGAGACAGAGAGTGTCAGAGAGAGGTAGAGTGAAACAGACAGAGAGAAAGGGGGATAGAGAGAGATAGGGAGAGAGGGACAGAGAGAGAGAGACGACAGAAAGAGAGACAGATAGGTAGAGAGAGAGAGTGAGAGAGACAGTGAGAGAGAGAGATAGAGAGAGAGACAGAGAGATAGAGCGAGAGAGAGAAAGATGGAAAGAGACAGGAGAGAGACAGAGAGAGAAACTCAGAGACACAGAGAGAGAGACAGACAGAGAGAGAGAGAGAGAGAGAGCGAGAAACAGATAAAGAGAGAGAGAGAGAGAGACAGAGAGATAGAGACAGAGAGAGACAGACAGAGAGAGAGAAAATGAGTGAGTGAGAGAGACAGAGAGACAGAGAGAGAGAGCAAGAAACGGAGAAAGAGAGAGAGAGAGACAGAGAGAGATAGACAGAGAGTGAGAAAATGAGAGAGTGAGAGAGATAGAGAGAGAGAGATAGAGACAGAGAGTTATATATATATAGAGAGAGAGGGAGACAGAGAGAGGGACAGAGAGAGAGAGTGATGGAAAAATGCAGGAGAGAGAGACAGAGAGAGAAAGAGAGGGATAGAGAGAGAGGGGGATAGAAAGAGAGAGGGATAGGGAGAAAGAGGGAGAGAGACAGAAAGAGAGAGAGAAACACAGGGAAAGAGAGAGAGAGAGAGACAGAGAGATAGAGATTGTAGGACAGAGAGAGAGAGAGGCACAGAGAGAGAGAGGGAGATAGGCAGAAGGACAGAGAGAGGGAGAGAGAGAGAGAGAGAGCGAGAGGAACAGAGAGAGGGACAGAAAGAGAGATAGAGCAAGAAAGAGAGATACAGAGTGAGAGAGAGAGACAGAGAGAGAGACAGAAATAGGGTGAGACAGAGAGAGGGACAGAGTGAAAGAGAGGAACAGAGAGAGTGAGAGAGACAGAGAGATAGACAGTGAGAGAGAGCGAGAGGGAGAGAGAGAGTGTGTGTGTGTGTGTCTCTCTCCCGCTCTGTCTGTCTCACTTTCTGTATCGATTCTGGGATTGATACAGGAGTATGGGGAGAGAGCGGGTCAGTGGGATTAGTTTGGGGATTGATACAGGGCTATGGGCAGAGAGCAAGGCAGTGGGATTAGTTTGGGGATTGATACAGGACTATGGGGAGAGAGCGGGGCAGTGGGATTAGTTTGGGGATCGATACAGGACTATGGGCAGAGAGCGGGGCAGTGGGATTAGTTTGGGGATTGATACAGGACTATGGGGAGAGAGCGGGGCAGTGGGATTAGTTTGGGGATTGATACAGGACTATGGGGAGAGAGCAGGGCAGTGGGATTAGTTTGGGGATTGATACAGGGCTATGGGCAGAGAGCGGGGCAATGGGATTAGTTTGGGGATTGATACAGGACTATGGGGAGAGAGCAGGGCAGTGGGATTAGTTTGGGGATTGATACAGGGCTATGGGCAGAGAGCGAGGCAGTGGGATTAGTTTGGGGATTGATACAGGACTATGGGGAGAGAGCGGGGCAGTGGGATTAGTTTGGGGATCGATACAGGACTATGGGGAGTGAGCGGGGCAGTGGGATTAGTTTGGGGATTGATACAGGACTATGGGGAGAGAGCGGGGCAGTGGGATTAGTTTGGAGATTGATACAGGACTATGGGGAGAGAGCGGGGCAGTGGGATTAGTTTGGGGATTGATACAGGACTATGGCGAGAGAGCGGGGCAGTGGGATTAGTTTAGGGATTGATGCAGGACTATGGGGAGAGAGCGGGGCAGTGGGATTAGTTTGGAGATTGATACAGGAGAACAGGGAGAGAGCGGGGTAGTGGGATTAGTTTGGGGATTGATACAGGACTGTGGGGAGAGAGCGGGGCAGTGGGATTAGTTTGGGGATTGATACAGGACTATGGGGAGAGAGCGGGGCAGTGGGATTAGTTTGGGGATTGATACACGACTATGGGGAGAGAGTGGGGCAGTGGGATTATTTTCGGGAATGATACAGGGCTATGGGGAGAGAGCGGGGCATTGGGATTAGTTTAGGGATTGATACAGGACTATGGGGAGAGAGCGGGGCAGTGGGATTAGTTTGGGGAATGATACAGGGCTATGGGGAGAGAGCGGGGCAGTGGGATTAGTTTAGGGATTGATACAGGGCTATGGGACAGGGCAGTGGGATTAGTTTAGGGATTGATACAGGGCTATGGGGAGAGAGCGGGGCAGTGGGATTAGTTTGGGATTGATACATAGCTATGAGGAGAGAGCGGGACAGTGGGATTAGTTTGGGGATTGATACAGGACTATGGGGAGAGAGCGGGGCAGTGGGATTAGTTTGGGATTGATACAGGACTATGAGGAGAGAGCGGGGCAGTGGGATTAATTTGGGGATTGATACAGGACTATGGGGAGAGAGCGGGGCAATGGGATTAGTTTGGGGATTGATACAGGACTATGGGGAGAGAGCGGGGGAGTGGGATTAGTTTGGGGATTGATACAGGACTATGGGGAGAGAGCGGGGCAGTGGGATTAGTTTGGGGATTGATACAGGACTATGGGGAGAGAGCGGGGGAGTGGGATTAGTTTGGGAATTGACACAGGACTATAGGGAGAGAGCGGGGCAATGGGATTAGTTTGGGGATTGATACAGGACTATGGGGAGAGAGCGGGGCAGTGGGATTAGTTTGGTGATTGATACAGGACTATGGGGAGAGAGCGGGGGAGTGGGATTAGTTTGGAGATTGATACAGGACTATGGGGAGAGAGCGGGGCAGTGGGATTAGTTTGGAGATTGATACAGGACTATGGGGAGAGAGCGGGGCAGTGGGATTAGTTTGGGGATTGATACAGGGCTATGGGGAGAGAGCGGGGCAGTGGGATTAGTTTGGGGATTGATACAGGACTATGGGGAGAGAGTGGGGCAGTGCGATTAATTTGGGGATTGATACAGGACTATGGGGAGAGAGCGGGGCAGTGGGATTAGTTTGGGGATTGATACAGGACTATGGGGAGAGAGCGGGGCAGTGGGATTAGTTTGGGGATTGATACAGGACTATGGGGAGAGAGCGGGACAGTGGTATTAGTTTGGGTGAAATTGAGCACCCATTTTACATGAGATGCGTGGTGACCATTTTACACCAGGACACGTGTCTGGGTGATCTGTGAACAAACCTGGTTTGCCTGTCTGGGCTCGGGGCTTTGTGTATTGGTCCCAGTCTCTGGGTCCTTCATGTGTTTGAAGAGTTTGAAGTCAGTCACACCTTGTTGAACCATTTCATTCTTTCAGGGCATTGATGGTAAACAGCTTCAATCCTGTGTATCTGTGAGGGGGCGACACAATCGTATTTACACCTTATTCAAACCAACAAAACTTCTCCATGTCCTGCCCTGTGAAGATATCACACCGTTCCACAAAGCAGCATTGTCTGAATCAGCCTTTGATCCCATATACTGCTCAATCTGAAACACTCACAGTTTTCAGATGGAGAAACGAGATTTAACCCACACATTCCAAGCCACAATTGGATGGTTAGCAAATCAAAAATGTCCCAGAAATGTGATTTCTTGCTGTGGGTTTAAACAGTCAGGCTGCAATATGTCAGGGTACTTTTCAATCAAGGAAACATCAGAATGGGAATGAGAGACAGGGAGAGAGAAAAAGAGAGGTGGACAGGGAGAAGCAGTGAGAGAATTTGGGATAGAGAGAGCGTGTTACAGAAAAGGGAAAGAAAGAGAGAGATCGGAAATGGACAGCAGCACAGACAGAGGAAAAAGTGAAAGAGAGATAGATGGATAGAAATTGGGAGCGAGGGAGAGAGTGAGGGAGCAAGATGGAGAGAGGGAGACAGAGAGACTGACAGAGAGCGAGAGAGAGAGAGGAACAGAGATACAGAGAGGGAGAGAGACAGGGAGACTGAAAGAGAGAGCGAGAGAGAGAGAGAGACAGAGATACAGAGAGGGAGAGAGACAGAGACCCGGAAACAGAGAGCGAGAGAGAGAGAGAGGAACAGACAGAGAGAGAGACTGACAGAGAGAAAGCGAGATTGACAGAGAGAGTTGGGCATTTAATCTCCCTCCACACTGTCCCATCAAACACTCCCAGGGCAGGTACAGGGGGTTAGATACAGAGTAAAGCTCCCTCTGCACTGTCCCATCAAACACTCCCAGGGCAGGTACAGGGGGTTAGATACAGAGTAAAGCTCCCTCGACACTGTCCCATCAAACACTCCCAGGGCAGGTACAGGGGGTTAAATACAGAGTAAAGCTCCCTCTATACTGTCCCATCAAACATTCCCAGGGCAGGTACAGGGGGTTAGATACAGAGTAAAGCTCCCTCTACACTGTCCCATCAAACACTCCCAGGGCAGGTGCAGGGGGTTAGATACAGAGTAAAGCTCCCTCTACACTGTCCCATCAAACACTCCCAGGGCAGGTACTGGGGGTTAGATACAGAGTAAAGCTCCCTCGACACTGTCCCATCAAACACTCCCAGGGCAGGTACAGGGGGTTAGATACAGAATAAAGCTCCCTCGACACTGTCCCATCAAACACTCCCAGGGCAGTTACAGCACGGGGTTAGATACAGAGTAAAGCTCTCTCTACACTGTCCCATCAAACACTCCCAGGGCAGGTACAGCACGGGATTAGATACAGAGTAAAGCTCCCTCTACACTATCCCATCAAACACTCCCAGGCCAGGTACAGCACAGGGTTAGATACAGAGTAAAGCTCCCTCTACACTGTCCCATCAAACACTCCCAGGGCAGGTACAGGGGGTTAGATACAGAGTAAAGCTCCCTCTACACTGTCCCATCAAACACTCCCAGGGCAGGTACAGCACAGGGTTAGATACAGAGTAAAGCTCACTCTACGCTGTCCCATCAAACACTCCCAGGGCAGGTACAGAGGGTTAGATACAGAGTAAAGCTCCCTCTACACTGTCCCATCAAACACTCCCAGGGCAGGTACAGGGGGTTAGATACAGAGTAAAGCTCACTCTACACTGTCCCATCAAACACTCCCAGGGCAGGTACAGGGGGTTAGATACAGAGTAAAGCTCCCTCTACACTGTCCCATCAAACACTCCCAGGGCAGGTACAGGGGGTTAGATACAGAGTAAAGCTCCCTCTACACTGTCCCATCAAACACTCCCAGGGCAGGTACGCAGAGCGAGACAGTGATAGGTAGACAGAGAGAGATCCAGAGAGAGAGTCAGAGAGAGAGAGAGTGACAGAGAGATCGAGAGACAGATATCGAGAAAGACAGAGATAGGCAGATAGACAGAGAGAGAGACAGAGTGACAGAATTATAGAGAGATACAGAGAGAGAGAGAGACAGAGAGAGATCGAGAGACAGATATCGAGAAAGACAGAGATAGGCGGACAGACAGAGAGAGAGAGACAGAGTATCAGAATTATAGAGAGATACAGAGAGAGAGAGAGACAGAGAGAGAGGGAGAGATGGAACGAGATAGAGAGACACTGAGAGAGAGGGTGAGAGAGCAACAGAAAGAGAGAGACAGAGAGACAGAGACAGACAGAAAGACAGAGAGAAAGACAGAGAGAGAGAAAGACAGAGAATAGAGATCGGAAAAGACAGATAGAGAGACAGAGAGAGAGACAGAGAAAGACACAGAGAGAGATTGATAGGAGAGAGGGAAAGACGGAGATAAAGACACGCAGAGATACAGGGAGAGAGAGACAGAGCGAGAGTGAGAGAGAGACAGAGAGCAAGGGAAAGATGGAGAGAGAAACAGAGATGGAAAGAGAGAGAGGGAGAGAGAGAGAGGGAAAGATCGAGAAAGACAGTGAGACAGAGAGAGACAGCGACAGAGACAGAGCGAGACAGAGAGCGAGAGAGACAGAGACAGAGGCAGAGAGAGACAGAGAGAGAGAGTGAGAGAGAGAGATAAAGACAGATTGAGAAAGATAGAGCGAGAGAGACAGATATTTAGAGAGGGAGAGAGATACAGAGAGAGATAGGGAGACCGAGAGACACCGAGAGAGAAAGCGAGCGAGACAGACAGAGAGAGAGAGAGTCAGAGAGAGAAAAACAGAGAGGGAGATAGAGATTGACAGAGAGAAAGAAAGAGAGAGACAGAGGCAGAGAGGGAGAGGGACAGAGCGAGACAGGAAGGATGTGTAGAGAGAGAGAGAGAGACAGAAACAGAGAGAGAAAAATAGAGATAAATAGAGAGGGAAAGAGATACAGACAGAGAGAGCGATAGAGACAGATACAGAGAGATAGAGAGAGAGAGGGAGAAAGAGAGAGAGCGTGAGAGAGAGAGAGTGACAGAGAGACAGAGAGGGAAAGATAGAGAGAGAGAGAAACAGAGACAGAGAGAGAGAGAGGGGGAGAAAGACAGAGAGAGACAGAATGAGAGACAGAGAGAGAGACAGAAAGCGAGAGAGACAGAGATAGAGGGAGACAGGGAGAGAGGGAGGGAGAGAGACAGAGAAAGAGAGAGACAGAGAGAGAGACAGAGTGCGAGGGAGAGAGGGAGAAAGAGGGAGAGACAGAGGGAGAGCGAGAGAGAGAGAGAGAGAGAGAGAGAGATGGAGAGAGAGAGCGAGAGGGAGACAGAGACCGAGAGAGAGACAGACAGAGAGACAGAGAGTGAGCTAGATTGGAGATTGATACAGGACTATCGGGAGAGAACGGGGCAGTGGGATTAGTTTGGGGATTGGTACAGGGCTATGGGGAGAGAGCGGGGAAGTGGGATTAGTTTGGAGATTGATACAGGACTATGGGGAGAGAGCGGGGCAGTGGGATTAGTTTGGGGATTGATACAGGGCTATGGGGAGAGAACGGGGCAGTGGGATTAGTTTGGGGATTGATACAGGGCTATGGGGAGAGAGCGGGGCAGTGGGATTAGTTTGGGGATTGATACAGGACTATGGGGAGAGAGCGGGGCAGTGGAATTATTTCGGGGATTGATACAGGACTATGGGGAGAGAGCGGGGCAGTGGGATTAGTTTGGGGATTGATACAGGACTATGGGGAGAGAGCGGGGCAGTGGGATTAGTTTGGGGATTGATACAGGACTATGGGGAGAGAGCGGGGCAGTGGGATTAGTTTGGGGATTGATACAGGGCTATGGGGAGAGAGCGGGGCAGTGGGATTAGTTTGGAGATTGATACAGGACTATGGGGAGAGAGGGGCAGTGGGATTAGTTTGGAGATTGATACAGGACTATGGGGAGAGAGCGGGGCAGTGGGATTAGTTTGGAGATTGATACAGGACTATGGGGAGAGAGCGGGGCAGTGGGATTAGTTTGGAGATTGATACAGGACTATGGGGAGAGAGCGGGACAGTGGGATTAGTTTGGGGATTGATAAAGGACTATGGAGAGAGAGCGGGGCAGTGGGATTAGTTTGGGGATTGATACAGGACTATGGGGAGAGAGCGGGGCAGTGCGATTAGTTTGGGGATTGATACAGGACTATGGGGAGAGAGCGGGTCAGTGGGATTAGTTTGGGGATTGATACAGGACTATGGGGAGAGAGCGGGGCAGTGGGATTAGTTTGGGGATTGATACAGGACTATGGGGAGAGAGCGGGGCAGTGGGATTAGTTTGGGGATTGATAGACAGACAGAGAGAGACAGAGAGGGAGAGACACTTAGACAGGGAGAGAGAGACTGAGAGAGAGACAGAGAGGAAGAGAGAGAGAGAGAGACAGATAGAGTCAGAGAGAGAGAGACAGAGAGACAGAGAGGGTCAGAGAGAGAGAGCGAGACACACACAGAGAGTGAGAGACAGAAAGGGAGAGAGAGAGAGAGAGACAGAGAGAATCAGTGAGAGAAAGAAAGACAGAGAGAGAGAGAGAGAGAGAGACAGAGAGAGTGAGTGTGACAGAGAGAGAGAGAGAGGCAGAGAGTGTCAGAGAGATGGGGAGAGAGACAGACAGAGAGAGAGGGATAGAGAGAGATAGGGAGAGTTAGAGAGAGAGAGAGACAGAAATAGTGAGAGAGACAGAGAGAGAGAGCGGGGAACAGAGGGAGGGACAGAGAGAGAGAGACAGTGAGAGAGAAAGAGAGACCGAGAGAGAGAAAGAGATGGAAAGAGACAGGAGAGAGATACAGAGAGACAGAGAGAAACTCGGAGACACAGAGAGAGAGAGACAGAGAGAGAGAGAGACAGAGAGAGATAGAGAGACAGAGAGAGAGAGACCATGGGGGGGACAGAGAGAAAGAAAGAGAGAGCAAGAGATGGAAAGAAACAGGAGAGAGAGAGAAGGAGACAGAGAGCGAGAGTGATAGAGAGAGAGAGGGATAGGAAGAGAGACGGATGTTGAGAGAGGGGGAGAAACAGAGAAAGAGAGGGAGAAACACAGAGAGAGGGAGAGAGACAGAGATAGAGAGAGGGAGAAACAGAGTGAGGGAGACAGAGACAGAGGGAGAGAGAAAGAGAGCGAGAGACAGAGAGATAGAAACAGATAGAGAGAGAGAGAGAGACAGAGCGAGGCTGTCAGAGAGAGAGAGACAGAGAGAGAGAAAGAGAGAGGGAGATAGAATGAGAGAGAGATGGAAAGAGACAGGAGAGAGAGAGGGAGAGAGACAGAGAGAGAAACACAGAGAGAGGGACAGGGAGAGGGAGAGAGAGAGAGTGACAGAGACAGAGAAAGAGAGAGAGACAGACAGATAGAGAGACAGAGAGAGATGGAAAGAGACAGGAGAGTGGGAGAGAGGGATAGAGAGAGATAGGAAGAGAGAGACAGAGAGGGAATGAGACAGAGAGAGAGAGAAGGAGAGAGACAGAGCGAGAGAGAGAGACAGAGAGAGAAGGAGAAAGACAGAGCGAGAGAGAGAGACAGAGAGAACAAGTCAGAGAGAGAGACAGAGCGAGAGAACGAGGCAGAGAGAGAGACAGAGAGTGAGTGTGACTGAGAGACAGAGAGAGACAGAGAGTGTCAGAGAGAGGTAGAGTGAAACAGACAGAGAGAAAGGGGGATAGAGAGAGATAGGGAGAGAGGGACAGAGAGAGAGAGACGACAGAAAGAGAGACAGATAGATAGAGAGAGTGAGAGAGACAGTGAGAGAGAGAGATAGAGAGAGAGACAGAGAGACAGAGCGAGAGAGAGAAAGATGGAAAGAGACAGGAGAGAGACAGAGGGAGAAACTCAGAGACACAGAGAGAGAGAGAGACAGAGAGAGAGAGAGAGAGAGAGAAACAGATAAAGAGAGAGAGAGAGAGAGAGACAGAGAGAGAGAGACAGAGAGAGAGAGCAAGAAACGGAGAAAGAGAGAGAGAGAGACAGAGAGATAGAGATTGTAGGACAGAGAGAGAGAGAGGCACAGAGAGAGAGAGGGAGATAGGGAGAAGGACAGAGAGAGGGAAAGAGAGAGGGAGAGAGAGAGAGAGAGAGCGAGAGGAACAGAGAGAGGGACAGAAAGAGAGATAGAGCAAGAAAGAGAGATACAGAGTGAGAGAGAGAAACAGAGAGAGAGAGAGAGAGTGAGACAGAAATAGGGTGAGACAGAGAGAGGGACAGAGTGAAAGAGAGGAACAGAGAGAGTGAGAGAGACAGAGAGATAGACAGTGAGAGAGAGCGAGAGGGAGAGAGAGAGTGTGTGTGTGTCTCTCTCCTTCTCTGTCTGTCTCACTTTCTGTATCGATTCTGGGATTGATACAGGAGTATGGGGAGAGAGCGGGGCAATGGGATTAGTTTGGGGATTGATACAGGGCTATGGGGAGAGAGCGGGGCAGTGGGATTAGTTTGGGGATTGATACAGGACTATGGGGATAGAGCGGGGGAGTGGGATTAGTTTAGGGATTGATACAGGACTATGGGGAGAGAGCGGGGCAGTGGGATTAGTTTGGGGATTGATACAGGACTATGGGGAGAGAGCGGGGCAGTGGGATTAGTTTGGGGATTGATACAGGACTATGGGGAGAGAGCGGGGCAGTGGGATTAGTTTGGGGATTTATACAGGACTATGGGGAGAGAGCGGGGCAGTGGGATTAGTTTGGGGATTGATACAGGACTATGGGGAGAGAGCGGGGCAGTGGGATTAGTTTGGGGATTGATACAGGACTATGGGGAGAGAGCGGGGCAGTGGGATTAGTTTGGGGATTGATACTGGACTATGGGGAGAGAGCGGGGCAGTGGGATTAGTTTGGGGATTGATACAGGACTATGGGGAGAGAGCGGGGCAGTGGGATTAGTTTGGGGATTGATAGACATACAGAGAGAGACAGAGAGGGAGAGACACTTAGACAGGGAGAGAGAGACTGAGAGAGAGACAGAGAGGAAGAGAGAGAGAGAGACAGATAGAGTCAGAGAGAGTGAGACAGAGAGACAGAGAGGGTCAGAGAGAGAGAGCGAGACACACACAGAGAGTGAGAGACAGAAAGGGAGAGAGAGAGAGAGAGACAGAGAGAGTCAGAGAGAGAAAGAAAGACAGAGAGAGAGAGAGAGACAGAGAGAGTGAGTGTGACAGAGAGAGAGAGAGAGGCAGAGAGTGTCAGAGAGAGGGGGAGAGAGACAGACAGACAGTGAGAGAGGGATAGAGAGAGATAGGGAGAGTGAGAGAGAGAGAGATACAGAAATAGTGAGAGAGACAGAGAGAGAGAGCGGGGAACAGAGGGAGGGACAGAGAGAGAGAGACAGTGAGAGAGAAAGAGAGACCGAGAGAGAGAAAGAGATGGAAAGAGACAGGAGAGAGATACAGAGAGACAGAGAGAAACTCAGAGACACAGAGAGAGAGAGACAGAGAGAGAGAGAGAGGGAGTGAGAGAGAGGGATAGAGAGAGGGCGGGATAGAGAGAGAGACAGAGAGAGAGAGAGACAGAGAGACAGAGAGAGAGAGATAGGGAGTGAATGAGACAGAGAGAAAGAGAGACAGACAGAGAGAAAGACAGAGAGAGATAGAGAGACAGAGAGAGAGAGACCATGGGGGGGACAGAGAGAAAGAAAGAGAGAGCAAGAGATGGAAAGAAACAGGAGAGAGAGAGAGGGAGACAGAGAGCGAGAGTGATAGAGAGAGAGAGGGATAGGAAGAGAGACGGATGTTGAGAGAGGGGGAGAGACAGAGAAAGAGAGGGAGAAACACAGAGAGAGGGAGAGAGACAGAGAGAGAGAGGGAGAAACAGAGAGAGAGAGACAGATAGAGAGACAGAGATAGAGGGAGAGAGAAAGAGAGCGAGAGACAGAGAGATAGAAACAGATAGAGAGAGAGAGAGACAGAGCGAGGCTGTCAGAGAGAGAGAGACAGAGAGAGAGAAAGAGAGAGGGAGATAGAATGAGAGAGAGATGGAAAGAGACAGGAGAGAGAGAGGGAGAGAGACAGAGAGAGAAACACAGAGAGAGGGACAGAGAGAGGGAGAGAGAGAGAGTGACAGAGACAGAGAAAGAGAGAGAGACAGACAGATAGAGAGACAGAGAGAGATGGAAAGAGACAGGAGAGTGGGAGAGAGGGATAGAGAGAGATAGGAAGAGAGAGACAGAGAGGGAATGAGACAGAGAGAGAGAGAAGGAGAGAGACAGAGCGAGAGAGAGAGACAGAGAGAGAAGGAGAAAGACAGAGCGAGAGAGAGAGACAGAGAGAACAAGTCAGAGAGAGAGAGACAGAGTGAGAGAACGAGGCAGAGAGAGAGACAGAGAGAGTGAGTGTGACTGAGAGACAGAGAGAGACAGAGAGTGTCAGAGAGAGGTAGAGTGAAACAGACAGAGAGAAAGGGGGATAGAGAGAGATAGGGAGAGAGGGACAGAGAGAGAGAGACGACAGAAAGAGAGACAGATAGATAGAGAGAGAGAGTGAGAGAGAGAGATAGAGAGAGAGACAGAGAGACAGAGCGAGAGAGAGAAAGACGGAAAGAGACAGGAGAGAGACAGAGAGAGAAACTCAGAGACACAGAGAGAGAGAGAGACAGAGAGAGAGAGAGAGAGAGCGAGAAACAGATAAAGAGAGAGAGAGAGAGAGAGAGACAGAGAGAGAGAGACAGAGAGAGACAGACAGAGAGAGAGAAAATGAGTGAGTGAGAGAGACAGAGAGACAGAGAGAGAGAGCAAGAAACGGAGAAAGAGAGAGAGAGAGACAGAGAGACAGAGAGTTAGAGACAGAGAGAGATAGACAGAGAGTGAGAAAATGAGAGAGTGAGAGAGATAGAGAGAGAGAGATAGAGACAGAGAGTTATATATATATATATAGAGAGGGAGGCAGAGAGAGGGACAGAGAGAGAGAGTGATGGAAAAATGCAGGAGAGAGAGACAGAAGAGAAAGAGAGGGATAGAGAGAGAGGGGGATAGAGAGAGAGAGGGATAGAGAGAAAGAGGGAGAGAGACAGAAAGAGAGAGAGAAACACAGGGAAAGAGAGAGAGAGAGAGAGAGACAGAGAGATAGAGATTGTAGGACAGAGAGAGAGAGGGAGATAGGGAGAAGGACAGAGAGAGGGAAAGAGAGAGGGAGAGAGAGAGAGAGAGAGCGAGAGGAACAGAGAGAGGGACAGAAAGAGAGAAAGAGCGAGAAAGAGAGATACAAGAGTGAGAGAGAGAGACAGAGAGAGAGAGAGAGAGAGACAGAAATAGGGCGAGACAGAGAGAGGGACAGAGTGAAAGAGAGGAACAGAGAGAGTGAGAGAGACAGAGAGATAGACAGTGAGAGAGAGCGAGAGGGAGAGAGAGAGTGTGTGTGTGTGTGTCTCTCTCTCTCTCTCTGTCTGTCTCACATTCTGTATCGATTCTGGGATTGATACAGGACTATGGGGAGAGAGCGGGTCAGTGGGATTAGTTTGGGGATTGATACAGGACGATGGGGAGAGAGCGGGGCAGTGGGATTAGTTTGGGGATTGATACAGGACTATGGGGAGAGAGCGGGGCAGTGGGATTAGTTTGGGGATTGATACAGGACGATGGGGAGAGAGCGGGGCAGTGGGATTAGTTTGGGGATTGATACAGGACTATGGGGAGAGAGCGGGGCAGTGGGATTAGTTTGGGGATTGATACAGGAGTATGGGGAGAGAGCGGGGCAGTGGGATTAGTTTGGGGATTTATACAGGACTGTGGGGAGAGAGAGGGGCAGTGGGATTAGTTTGGGGATTGATACAGGACTATGGGGAGAGAGCGGGGCAGTGGGATTAGTTTGGGGATTGATACAGGACTATGGCGAGAGAGCGGGGCAGTGGGATTAGTTTAGGGATTGATACAGGACTATGGGGAGAGAGCGGGGCAGTGGGATTAGTTTGAAGATTGATACAGGAGAACAGGGAGAGAGCGGGGCAGTGGGATTAGTTTGGGGATTGATACAGGACTATGGGGAGAGAGCGGGGCAGTGGGATTAGTTTGGGGATTGATACAGGACTATGGGGAGAGAGCGGGGTAGTGGGATTAGTTTGGGGATTGATACAGGACTATGGGGAGAGAGCGGGGCAGTGGGATTAGTTTGGGGATTGATACAGGACTATGGGGAGAGAGCGGGGCAGTGGGATTAGTTTGGGGATTGATACACGACTATGGGGAGAGAGTGTGGCAGTGGGATTATTTTGGGGAATGATACAGGGCTATGGGGAGAGAGCGGGGCATTGGGATTAGTTTAGGGATTGATACAGGACTATGGGGAGAGAGCGGGGCAGTGGGATTAGTTTGGGGAATGATACAGGGCTATGGGGAGAGAGCGGGGCAGTGGGATTAGTTTGGATATTGAAATAGGACAATGGGGAGAGAGCGGGGCAGTGGGATTAGTTTGGGGATTGATACAGGACTATGGGGAGAGAGCATGGCAGTGGGATTAGTTTGGGGATTGATACAGGACTATGGGGAAAGAGTGGGGCAGTGGGATTAGTTTGGGGATTGATACAGGACTATGGGGAGAGAGCGGGGCAGTGGGATTAGTTTGGGGATTGATACAGGACTATGAGGAGAGAGCGGGGCAGTGGGGTTAGTTTGGAGATTGATACAGGACTATGGGGAGAGAGCGGGGCAGTGGGATTAGTTTGGAGATTGATACAGGACTATGGGGAGAGAGCATGGCAGTGGGATTAGTTTGGGGATTGATACAGGACTATGGGGAGAGAGCATGGCAGTGGGATTAGTTTGGAGATTGATACAGGACAATGGAGAGAGAGCGGGACAGTGGGATTAGTTTGGGGATTGATACAGGACTATGAGGAGAGAGCGGGGCAGTGGGGTTAGTTTGGAGATTGATACAGGACTATGGGGAGAGAGCGGGGCATAGGGATTAGTTTGGGGATTGATACAGGACTATGGGGAGAGAGCGGGGCAGTGGGATTAGTTTGTGAATTGATACAGGACTATGGGGAGAGAGCGGGGCAGTGGGATTAGTTTGTGAATTGATACAGGACTATGGGGAGAGAGCGGGGCAGTGGGATTAGTTTGGGGATTGATACAGGACGATGGGGAGAGAGCGGGGCAGTGGGATTAGTTTGGGGATTGATACAGGACTATGGGGAGAGAGCGGGGCAGTGGGATTAGTTTGGGGATTGATACAGGACTATGGGGAGAGAGCGGGGCAGTGGGATTAGTTTGGGGATTGATACAGGACTATGGGGAGAGAGCGGGGCAGTGGGATTAGTTTGAGGATTGATACAGGACTATGGGGAGAGAGCGGGGCAGTGGGATTAGTTTGGGGATTGATACAGGACTATGGGGAAAGAGCGGGGCAGTGGGATTAGTTTGGGGATTGATACAGGACTATGGGGAGAGAGCGGGGCAGTGGGATTAGTTTGGAGATTGATACAGGACTGTGGGGAGAGAGCGGGGCAGTGGGATTAGTTTGGAGATTGATACAGGACTATGGGGAGAGAGCGGGGCAATGGGATTAGTTTGGAGATTGATACAGGACTGTGGGGAGAGAGCGGGGCAGTGGGATTAGTTTGGAGATTGATACAGGACTGTGGGGAGAGAGCGGGGCAGTGGGATTAGTTTGGAGATTGATACAGGACTGTGGGGAGAGAGCGGGGCAGTGGGATTAGTTTGGGGATTGATACAGGACTATGGGGAGAGAGCGGGGCAGTGGGATTAGTTTGGGGATTGATGCAGGACTATGGGGAGAGAGCGGGGCAGTGGGATTAGTTTGGAGATTGATACAGGACTATGGGGAGAGAGCGGGGCAGTGGGATTAGTTTGGGGATTGATAAAGGACTATGGGGAGAGAGCAGGGCAGTGGGATTAGTTTGGATATGATACAGGACTATGGGGAGAGAGCGGGGCAGTGGGATTAGTTTGGAGATTGATACAGGACTATGGGGAGAGAGCGGGGCAGTGGGATTAGTTTGGGGATTGATACAGGACTATGGGGAGAGAGCGTGGCAGTGGGATTAGTTTGGGGATTGATACAGGACTATGGGGAGAGAGGGGCAGTGGGATTAGTTTGGAGATTGATACAGGACTATGGGGAGAGAGGGGCAGTGGGATTAGTTTGGGGATTGATACGGAGCTATGGGGAGAGAGCGGGGCAGTGGGATTAGTTTGGAGATTGATAGAGGACTATGGGGAGAGAGGGGCAGTGGGATTAGTTTGGAGATTGATACAGGACTATGGGGAGAGAGCGGGGCAGTGGGATTAGTTTGGAGATTGATACAGCACTATGGGGAGAGAGTGGGGCAGTGGGATTAGTTTGGGTATTGATACAGGACTATGGGGAGCGAGCGGGGCAGTGGGATTAGTTTGGGGATTGATACAGGACTATGAGGAGAGAGCGGGGCAGTGGGATTAGTTTGGGGATTGATACAGGACTATGAGGAGAGAGCGGGGCAGTGGGATTAGTTTGGGGATTGATACAGGGCTATGGGGAGAGAGCGGGGCAGTGGGATTAGTTTGGGTATTGATACAGGACTATGGGGAGAGAGCGGGGCAGTGGGATTAGTTTGGAGATTGATACAGGACTATGGGGAGAGAGCGGGGCAGTGGTATTAGTTTGGGGATCGATACAGGACTATGGGGAGAGAGCGGGGCAGTGGGATTAGTTTGGAGATTGAAACAGGACTATGGGGAGAGAGCGGGGCAGTGGGATTAGTTTGGAGATTGATACAGGACTATAGGGAGTGAGCGGGGCAGTGGGATTAGTTTGGAGATTGATACAGGACTATGGGGAGAGAGCGGGGCAGTGGGATTAGTTTGGGGATTGATACAGGACTATGGGGAGAGAGCGGGGCAGTGGGATTAGTTTGGAGATTGATAAAGGACTATGGGGAGAGAGCGGGGCAGTGGGATTGGTTTGGGGATTGATACAGGACTATGGGGAGAGAGCGGGGCAGTGGATTAGTTTGGGGATTGATGCAGGGCTATGGGGAGAGAGCGGGGCAGTGGGATTAGTTTGGAGATTGATACAGGACTATGGGGAGAGAGCGGGGCAGTGGGATTAGTTTGGGGATTGATACAGGACTATGGGGAGAGAGCGGGGCAGTGGGATTATTTTGGAGATTGATACAGGACTATGGGGAGAGAGCGGGGCAGTGGGATTAGTTTGGGGATTGATACAGGACTATGGGGAGAGAGCGGGGCAGTGGGATTAGTTTGGGGATTGATACAGGACTATGGGGAGAGAGCGGGACAGTGGGATTAGTTTGGGTGAAATTTTACATGAGATGCGTGGTGACCATTTTACACCAGGACACGTGTCTGGGTGATCTGTGAACAAACCTGGTTTACCTGCCTGGGCTCGGGGCTTTGTGTATTGGTCCCAGTCTCTGGGTCCTTCATGTGTTTGAAGAGTTTGAAGTTAGTCACATCATTTCATTCTTTCAGGGCATAGATGGTAAACAGCTTCAATCCTGTGTATCTGTGAGGGGGCGACACAATCGTATTTACACCTTATTCAAACCAACAAAACTTGCTTCTCCATTTCCTGCCCTGCGAAGATATTCTCCCATCAAACACTCCCAGGGCAGGTACAGGGGGTTAGATACAGAGTAAAGCTCCCTCTGCACTGTCCCATCAAACACTCCCAGGGCAGGTACAGCACAGGGTTAGATACAGAGTAAAGCTCCCTCTACACTGTCCCATCAAACACTCCCAGGGCAGGTACATAGGGTTAGATACAGAGTAAAGCTCCCTCTACACTGTCCCATCAAACACTCCCAGGGCAGGTACAGGGGGTTAGATACAGAGTAAAGCTCCCTCTACACTGTCCCATCAAACACTCCCAGGGCAGGTACAGGGGGTTAGATGCAGAGTAAAGCTCCCTCTACACTGTCCCATCAAACACTCCCAGGGCAGGTACAGGGGGTTAGATACAGAGTAAAGCTCCCTCTACACTGTCCCATCAAACACTCCCAGGGCAGGTACAGGGGGTTAGATATAGAGTAAAGCTCCCTCTACACTGTCCCATCAAACACTCCCAGGGTACGTACACCATGGGGTTAGATACAGAGTAAAGCTCCCTCTACACTGTCCCATCAAACACTCCCAGGGCAGGTACAGCATGGGGTTAGATACAGAGTAAAGCTCCCTCTACACTGTCCCATCAAACACTCCCAGGGCAGGTACACCATGGGGTTAGATACAGAGTAAAGCTCCCTCTACACTGTCCCATCAAACACTCCCAGGGCAGGTACAGCACGGGGTTAGATACAGAGTAAAGCTCCCTCTACACTGTCCCATCAAACACTCCCAGGGCAGGTACAGCACGGGGTTAGATACAGAGTAAAGCTCCCTCTACACTGTCCCATCAAACACTCCCAGGGCAGGTACAGCACGGGGTTAGATACAGAGTTAAGCTCCCTCTACACTGTCCCATCAAACTCTCCCAGGGCCGGTACAGGGGGTTAGATACAGAGTAAAGCTCCCTCTACACTGTCCCATCAAACACTCCCAGGGCAGGTACAGGGGGTTAGATACAGAGTAAAGCTCCCTCTGCACTGTCCCATCAAACACTCCCAGGGCAGGTACACCTTTAAGCAGCTAACGTTAAATTAGAGAGTAGTCGGTCTCTGTAATCAATCTCCCAGTGTTAACGTAAAATGGCGACCATGAACAAATGTAAAATGGATGACTGAAGATCGGTGTGTGCATTGTCACTGTGGTTCTGGGAGAGCTTCAGAGAGACAGAGAGAGAGAGAGGGAGAGATATACAGAGAAAGAGACAGACAGACAGACAGAGAGACAGAGAGGGAGAGACACAGAGACAGGGACAGAGAGATGGAGAGAGAGACAAAGAGGGAGAGAGAGAGAGAGAGAGAGTCAGAGAGAGACACAGAGAGTGAGAGACAGAAAGGGAGAGAGAGAGACAGAAAGAGTCAGAGAGAGAGAGAGAGAGTGAGAGCGAGAGAGAGTCAGAGAGAGACACAGAGAGTCAGAGACAGATAGGGAGAGAGAGAGACAGAAAGAGTCAGAGAGAGAGAGTGAGAGATAGAGAGAGAGTCAGAGAGAGAGAGGGATAGAGAGAGAGTGAGAGAGACAGAGACAGAGAAAGAGACATAGAGAGAGAGAGAGAGAGAGAACGAGGCATAGAGAGAAACAGAGCGAGTGAACGAGACAGAGGGAGACAGAGAGAGTGAGTGTGACAGATAGAGAGAGAGAGACAGGAAATGGGATTGAGAGAGAGGGAGAGACAGACAGAGAGACAGAGAAAGAGACATAGAGAGAGCGAGACAGAGAGAGAGAGAGAGACAGAGAAAGAGACATAGAGAGAAAGAGAGACAGAGAGAGAGAGAGAGAGACAGAGAGAGAGAGAGAGAGAGAAAGAGACATAGAGAGAGAGAGAGACAGAGAGAGAGAGAGAGAGACAGACAGAGAGAGAGAGACAGAGAAAGAGACATAGAGAGAGAGAGAGACAGAGAGAGAGAGAGGGAGAGTGACAGAGAGAGAGAGGGATAGGAAGAGAGACGAATGGAGAGAGAGGGGTAGAGACAGAGAGAGAGAGGGAGAAGCACAGAGAGAGAGAGGGAGCGAGGCAGAGAGAGAGGGAGAAACACAGAGAGAGAGAGAGAGAGAGAGACAGATAGAGAGACAGAGATAGCGAGAGAGAGAAAGAGAGCGAGAGACAGAGAGATAGAAACAGATAGAAAGAGAGAGACAGAGAGAGGCAGTCAGAGAGAGAGACAGAGAGAGAGAAAGAGAGAGAGAGGGAGATAGAGCGAGAGAGAGATGGAAAGAGACAGGAGAGAGAGAGGGAGACAGATAGAGACAGAGAGAGAAACACAGAGAGAGGGACAGAGAGAGGGAGAGGAATAGAGAGAGAAAGGGATACAGAGAGTGAGAGAGAGGGATAGAAAGAGAGACCGAGAGAGAGAGTGACAGAGACAGAGAAAGAGAGAGAGACAGACAGAGAGAGAGACAGAGAGAGAGAGAGAGAGAGAGAGAGAGACAGAGCGAGAGAGAGAGACAGAGAAAACGAGACAGAGAGAGAGAGACAGAGCAAGAGAACGAGACAGGGAGAGTGAGTGTGACGGAGAGAGAGAGAGAGAGAGTGAGTGTGACAGGGAGAGAGAGAGAGAGAGACAGAGAGAGACAGAGAGTGTCAGAGAGAGGTAGAGCAAGATAGACAGAGAGAGAGGGGGATAGAGAGAGACAGTGAGAGAGAGACAGAGAGAGAGAGAGAGGGAGAGAGACAGAGAGAGAGAGAGAGGGAGAGAGACAGAGAGGGGAACAGAGAGCGGGACAGAGAGAGAGAGAGAGAGAGTGATAGAGAGCAAGAGATGGAAAGAGATAGGAGAGAGAGAGACAGAGAGACAGAGTGAGAAACTCAGAGACACAGAGAGAGAGAGAGACAGACAGACAGAGAGAGACAGAGAGAGAGGGAGGAAGAGAGAGAGAGGGATAGAGGGAGAGAGGGATAGAGAGAGAGGATAGAGACAGAAAGAGAGAGAGAGAGAGAGAGACAGCGAGAGAGAGAGAGACAGACAGACAGAGAGAGAGATAGAGAGAGAGAGGGAGAGAGAGACAGAGAAAGAGAGAGACAGAGAGAGACAGAGAGGGAGAGAGGGAAAGATACAGAGACTCATCAGGGGAGGGCAGCAGCAGCCAAGTTCATGGCACCGTGGCTGGCTCTGTTGCACAGGAGGGCAGGAAAAAGAGTGGAAGAGCGATAGTGATAGGGGATTCAATTGTAAGGGGAATAGATAGGCGTTTCTGCGGCCGCAACCGAGACTCCAGGATGGTATGTTGCCTCCCTGGTGCAAGGGTCAAGGATGTCTCGGAGCGGGTGGAGGACATTCTAAAAAGGGAGGGAGAACAGCCAGTTGTCGTGGTGCACGTTGGTACCAATGACATAGGTAAAAAAAGGGATGAGTTCCTACGAAATGAATTTAAGGAGCTAGGAGCTAAATTAAAAAGTAGGACCTCAAAAGTAGTAATCTCGGGATTGCTACCAGTGCCACGTGCTAGTCAGAGTAGGAATCGCAGGATAGCTCAGATGAATACGTGGCTTGAGCAATGGTGCAGCAGGGAGGGATTCAAATTCCTGGGGCATTGGAACCGGTTCTGGGGGAGGTGGGACCAGTACAATCCGGACGGTCTGCACCTGGGCAGAATCGGAACCAATGTCCTCGGGGGAGTGTTTGCTAGTGCTGTTGGGGAGGAGTTAAACTAATATGGCAGGGGGATGGGAACCAATGCAGGGAGATAGAGGGAAACAAAAAGGAGGCAAAAACAAAAGACAGAAAGGAGATGAGGAAAAGTGGAGGGCAGAGAAACCCAAGGCAAAGAACAAAAAGGGCCATTGTACAGCAAAATTCTAAAAGGACAGAGGGTGTTAAAAAAACAAGCCTAAAGGCTTTGTGTCTTAATGCAAGGAGTATCCGCAATAAGGTGGATGAATTAACTGTGCAAATAGATGTTAACAAATATGATGTGATTGGGATTACGGAGACGTGGCTCCAGGATGAGCAGGGCTGGGAACTCAACATCCAGGGGTATTCAACATTCAGGAAGGATAGAATAAAAGGAAAAGGAGGTGGGGTAGCATTGCTGGTTAAGGAGGAGATTAAGGCAATAGTTAGGAAGGACATTAGCTTGGATGATGTGGAATCTATATGGGTAGAGCTGCAGAACACCAAAGGGCAAAAAACGTTAGTGGGAGTTGTGTACAGACCTCCAAACAGTAGTAGTGATGTTGGGGAGGGCATCAAACAGGAAATTAGGGGTGCGTGCAATAAAGGTGCAGCAGTTATAATGGGTGACTTTAATATGCACATAGATTGGGCTAACCAAACTGGAAGCAATACGGTGGAGGAGGATTTTCTGGAGTGCATAAGGGATGGTTTTTTAGACCAATATGTCGAGGAACCAACTAGGGGGGAGGCCATCTTAGACTGGGTGTTATGTAATGAGAAAGGATTAATTAGCAATCTCGTTGTGCGAGGCCCCTTGGGGAAGAGTGACCATAATATGGTGGAATTCTGCATTAGGATGGAGAATGAAACAGTTAATTCAGAGACCATGGTCCAGAACTTAAAGAAGGCTAACTTTGAAGGTATGAGGCGTGAATTGGCTGAGATGGATTGGCGAATGATACTTAAGGGGTTGACTGTGGATGGGCAATGGCAGACATTTAGAGACCGCATGGATGAACTACAACAATTGTACATTCCTGTCTGGCATAGAAATAAAAAAGGGAAGGTGGCTCAACCGTGGCTATCAAGGGAAATCAGGGATAGTATTAAAGCCAAGGAAGTGGCATACAAATTGGCCAGAAATAGCAGCGAACCTGGGGACTGGGAGAAATTTAGAACTCAGCAGAGGAGGACAAAGGGTTTGATTAGGGCAGGGAAAATGGAGTATGAGAAGAAGCTTGCAGGGAACATTAAGACGGATTGCAAAAGTTTCTATAGATATGTAAAGAGAAAAAGGTTAGTAAAGACAAACGTAGGTCCCCTGCAGTCAGAATCAGGGGAAGTCATAACGGGGAACAAAGAAATGGCGGACCAATTGAACAAGTACTTTGGTTCGGTATTCACGAAGGAGGACACGAACAACCTTCCGGATATAAAAGGGGTCAGAGGGTCTATTAAGGAGGGGGAACTGAGGGAAATCCTTATTAGCCGGGAAATTGTGTTGGGGAAATTGATGGGATTGAAGGCCGATAAATCCCCAGGGCCTGATGGACTGCATCCCAGAGTACTTAAGGAGGTGGCCTTGGAAATAGTGGATGCGTTGACAGTCATTTTCCAACATTCCATTGACTCTGGATCAGTTCCTATGGAGTGGAGGGTAGCCAATGTAACCCCACTTTTTAAAAAAGGAGGGAGAGAGAAAACAGGGAATTATAGACCGGTCAGCCTGACATCGGTAGTGGGTAAAATGATGGAATCAATTATTAAGGATGTCATAGCAGTGCATTTGGAAAGAGGTGACATGATAGGTCCAAGTCAGCATGGATTTGTGAAAGGGAAATCATGCTTGACAAATCTTCTGGAATTTTTTGAGGATGTTTCCAGTAGAGTGGATAAGGGAGAACCAGTTGATGTGGTATATTTGGACTTTCAGAAGGCGTTCGACAAGGTCCCACACAAGAGATTGATGTGCAAAGTTAGAGCACATGGGATTGGGGGTAGTGTACTGACATGGATTGAGAACTGGTTGTCAGACAGGAAGCAAAGAGTAGGAGTAAATGGGTACTTTTCAGAATGGCAGGCAGTGACTAGTGGGGTACCGCAAGGTTCTGTGCTGGGGCCCCAGCTGTTTACACTGTACATTAATGATTTAGATGAGGGGATTGAGTGTAGTATCTCCAAGTTTGCGGATGACACTAAGTTGGGTGGCAGTGTGAGCTGCGAGGAGGATGCTATGAGGCTGCAGAGCGACTTGGACAGGTTAGGTGAGTGGGCAAATGCATGGCAGATGAAGTATAATGTGGATAAATGTGAGGTTATCCACTTTGGTGGTAAAAACAGAGAGACAGACTATTATCTGAATGGTGACAGATTAGGAAAAGGGGAGGTGCAAAGAGACCTGGGTGTCATGGTACATCAGTCATTGAAGGTTGGCATGCAGGTGCAGCAGGCGGTTAAGAAAGCAAATGGCATGTTGGCCTTCATAGCAAGGGGATTTGAGTACAGGGGCAGGGAGGTGTTGCTACAGTTGTACAGGGCATTGGTGAGGCCACACCTGGAGTATTGTGTACAGTTTTGGTCTCCTAACCTGAGGAAGGACATTCTTGCTATTGAGGGAGTGCAGCGAAGGTTCACCAGACTGATTCCCAGGATGGCGGGACTGACCTATCAAGAAAGACTGGATCAACTGGGCTTGTATTCACTGGAGTTCAGAAGAATGAGAGGGGACCTCATAGAAACGTTTAAAATTCTGACGGGTTTAGACAGGTTAGATGCAGGAAGAATGTTCCCAATGTTGGGGAAGTCCAGAACCAGGGGTCACAGTCTAAGGATAAGGGGTAAGCCATTTAGGACCGAGATGCGGAGGAACTTCTTCACCCAGAGAGTGGTGAACCTGTGGAATTCTCTACCACAGAAAGTTGTTGAGGCCAATTCACTAAATATATTCAAAAAGGAGTTAGATGAGGTCCTTACTGCTAGGGGGATCAAGGGGTATGGCGAGAAAGCAGGAATGGGGTACTGAAGTTGAATGTTCAGCCATGAACTCATTGAATGGCGGTGCAGGCTAGAAGGGCCGAATGGCCTACTCCTGCACCTATTTTCTATGTTTCTATGTTTCTATGAGAGAGAGAGACAGAGCGAGAGTGAGAGGGAGACAGAGAGAGAGGGAAAGATGGAGAGAGAAACCGAAACAGAGAGAGACAGAGAGACAGAGGGACAGAGAGAGAGAGACAGAGAGATAGAGACAGAGAGAGAGAGATAGAGAGAGAGACAGAGAGAGAGAGAGAGAGAGACAGAGATAGAGAGACAGAGAGAGAGATTGAGAAAGAGAGTGACATTGAGCGAGAGAGAGATGGTAAGAGACAGAGAGAGACAGACAGAGAGAGAGAAAATGAGAGAGTGAGAGGAACAGAGAAAGAGAGAGAGAGACAGAGAGAGGGACAGAGAGCGAGAGAGAGATGGAAAATTGCAGGAGGGT